>NC_027750.1:40497682-40510444 GCF_000695525.1 Brassica oleracea var. oleracea
CCGGCCACAAGCCCGATCAGATCATCAGCCGGCTAGGGCCGATTGCTTGCTGTCCACACCACTGACCTTAGGCGTTCTTTTCCCAGGCGCCATCTCCTTCTCCTTGTCCTTGTCCTTCTCTCTCTGTCTGGTATCCATCTCTTCAGGCCTTGCCTTCCACGATCAAGTCTCCACTGGAACAGCCAAGCCTATTGCGGGTTCTCTCCTTGGATCGCCGGTTCTCTCTCTTTTTCTTAGGGTTTGTCTCTCTCGAATTTGGCAGGGGTTCCCCTAAGGTAATTCTGTCCGCAAATCTGACCCCATGGCCTTGTATTTATAGAGAGAGGGAGTCGGAATTGCCAAGGGGGCAAAGGGGTGGTAGTTGTGGCCGAAAAGGTGTCTCTCTTTCCTCTTGCATCCTTTCGCCTCAACTGCTCCAAAACCGGCCCCAACTGCCTCCAACTGCTCCTGTCTCTGTCGATTTCAATCTTGGCTCTAAGGCCTGGACCTTAGTCTGATCGTCCATGCCATAGCCTCACCATCTAACCGAACTACCACAACCGCCCATGTAACCGCTCAACCGTCCCGGACATGAACATTCAGCCCAGCTGAGTTGAGCTGATTGCTAGCTGGCCCCAGCTGAGTGAGCTAGTCCTTCCAGCTCCACCAGCTGATGCACACTGACTGAGCTCCCATTGAGATTCCCCGAGCTGCCCGAGCTTGACCATCGCCTCGCCCAGCTCTCACATTACTCGTCCAGCTCCATAAAACTCATCCTTACTTCATTCTGGTTAAGTCTCAACCCTTTGATACCCTTAACCCTTTACCTGAGCCATGATACGCTTGTCCCTTGGTCTAATGACCTGACTGGTGCGTCTCCTCGCACCATGGCTCGTCCCAAACGATCCTATCTCGGATCGGGGACATGACAGTCCATTTTGTCTTATTACTTTATTTTCCAGATAAGCCACTACAGGGCGGTGGTCTGACGCCACCATCCCTAAATATTCTGTATAAGAATATGGAAACAGTTTATGTCAATCTTCATTTACTAATGCACGATCCAAACGACATCTTACAATTACTTTGTTTCGTCTACTTTGCCAGGACAACTGATTTCCCCTGGCTGGAAATTCCAATAATCCAGAGTTCCTGATCATATTATTGAAAGGAACGAATGATTCCGCACTCCGTATGGCTCCTCCATCTTTCTCATGATTACTCGTAATCTCGTTTAAATCTCCTATAATAAATCATTGATCTGATCTTGCCAGACCATACCGAGTCAACCATTCCCACACTTGGTCCCTCAGATGTTGCACCGGTTCTCCATATACAAAAGTCATGAATACATTCTTCCCAAGTGCCCCTGCTTCCACGTCAATCATTCGATTACTCGTGTATAAGATATTAACCTGATACTCATTATTATAATATAGAGCCAATCCTCCTCTCGTACCGATCGGATCCACCGTAACTAAATTGTCATAACCGAAATGTGACTGAAAACCTTGCATATAAGTCAAATCTTGTTTGGTTTCTGATAAAAATAAAAAAAAATCGGGTTTATGTTTGTGCCATATTTCTCTGAGATAACTAATCGTCCATTTGCTTCCAGCTCCTCTACAATTCCAGCTAAGAATCCTCATAAAAAATAAAATCGATTTGTTCCTTTGATAACGGGTGTAAAGATACCCAGTTGATCCCATACTTCCATCTAGTCCCATATACCCGTGTCTTAACCTTAGACTTTGTTACTTGCCCACGAAGTAAGTAAAACCATTGAGCCCATAAATTAAACCATTGAGCCAATAAATTAAGTTCAAATGCAAGTTCAAATTCCCTATCCAATATCAAAATAATGGCCCGCCAGAAGTAGACATTTCCTGATTCTTGGGTCTGCTAATATTTGTTTTGCAAACCATAAAACCCATACGAAAATTCCAAATGCAAATGAGTTAACCAATTTTCCACTCGTCTCCACTTTTGTCTCCACTTAGGAAACCTTTCACCCGAATGAAACTCAAAACCAAGACATTTCCACTTCTCATTCGAGTTTACAAAAACATATACGCTTTTCCACCTGCCCGTGTATCCCATATTATGATTATGTCCATAATAAGACAAACTACATAAGCTTTTGTACTGTGAAAGGTTTGATGAGACCCACCACAGCCAAATCTCACAGACCATAACCGAATCCTCAACCAACCATAAGACCCCAATTTTAAACTCAGAGCCAAGATACCATAACATTTCAAGTATTATCCATACCACAGACCCAGCATAGAAGCCTGAGCAAATATATAATAAAAGGATACCTATCAGCTGAAGAAAATACCAGTACCAACAGTCCATAACACCTTATTCCATTGCTTAAACATGAAAAGTAACATTGCTAACAACCATAAAAACAGAACCAGACCGAGACCCATAATGACTTTAAAACCAGAAGAAAGAAAGATGCTCATAGAGCTTATTAAAACTGTTAAAACCCCAATACCCGAAGCCATAACCTGCTGACTTGATCTCACTACTAGAAGGTCTTGATCCATAAAAATTAAGATGCCCTCACCGCTTTTCATGTCCCCGGAATTACCAATTAGTTGACCCTGCGTATCGAAAACAAAACAAAAACCCAACTTTGATGCTTAGCGTAGTACGATGAGAAAGAAGATATGAGAGTAATACTCCATAAAGTGAAAACCAAGCTCCATTTATATTGATCACTACTACCCAAGTCCAAAACTTCCGTAAAACCAAATCTTCTGAAGTTAAAACTTCCAACCACGTTACCTCTGTCAAAATCCCAATCAAATCTCACTAACGTCCCAACATTAATCACAGTCCAGATCCCTATTGGCCTAATAGTAAGACCGAAACTTGAAATGATCCTTCTAGTCTCTTTAACAGGCCCGCAAAAGATCATTAGAAAAAGGTATGTAGATATACCTTCGCTATCTCGCAATTTCGTCTTGATGATGACCAAATCCAAGATCTGAAATGATATTATCATAGATAATCGTAACCCGGTATTCGAACCATACAGATCCTTTGATATAGGGCTCCTCAGTCGTAAATCCCTCAACAAGATCCAATAACTGATCTTTTCCTTTGGCATCTCCATGAATCTTCCGTATCCCTTTGATTCCCGATGAATAAAGATGCCCAATCCGATCGTAGTCTCCTGATCCCCATCGATTCCCCGGATCCCAATTTCGAAAATCCATCAGAATCCTAAGAAAATATCGCCATCGCCGTCGCCTCTCTCTCTTTTTTTTTTTTTTTTGACTGTTATGCCAAATAAATAAATAGTTTCTTGCCATACATTTTTATACCACTGTACAAACTAAAAGTCCATTGGGATATTTTTAGTGTCTGAACCGAGTATGCAATTCGGGTCTAAAATTCAACATATCTTCTTAAAAAGGCAAGCGTTTATGACGCTGTTAAACCCCCCATTCGCAAGAAGGTGCATTTTCGCTTAAACCCTAGTATCACACAATTTCTTGACACAGCAGCCATGTACAGGTCAAAAGCAGTTATGTCTTCTCTCCGAAACGCTTACTCAAAGATCTCCACTCGGTCGTATCTAAGCCGAGCTCAGGTAGGTTTCCCCTCAAACTCGTCTTCCATTCAATTCCCATGGCAAGTCCGCTCCTTTTCTTCGAAACCAGAGTGTATGCTTCAGTTAGTACTCGAAAACGCTTGGTCTAAGAAGGTAGAGGAAGAATTGAAGAATCCAGATACGTCTTTAACACACGAGACTGCAATCTACCTTCTTAGGAAACTAGATAAGCACCCAGAGAAAGCTTACTCCTTTCTCGATTGGGTCATCAGAGAATCAGGTCTTACTCCAAGCTCTCCCCTTTACAGCACGATGCTGAGGATCTTGGTGCTGCAGCAGAGATCCATGAAACGGTTTTGGATGACTCTTACTGATATGAAGCAAGGAGGGTTTTATATGGACGAGGAAACTTACAAGACCCTTTATAGTTTGCTTACCAAGGCCGACGCTGCTGCTTTGGCTCATTTCTATGAGAGGATGCTTAAGGACAACGCGGTTTCTGATGTTGCGGGTAGTGTTTCCGCTGCTGTTTCGAAAGCTGATTGGAGTTGTGAGGTTGAGAGGGAGCTGCAGGAGATGAAACTCCCTTTCTCGGATAATTTTGTTATCAGGGTGTTGAAGGAGCTGAGGGAACATCCCTTGAAAGCTTTGGCGTTTTTTCATTGGGTTGGTGGTGGTACTTCTTCTGGTTATAGGCACGGTACTGTTACGTATAACGCAGCCTTGAGGGTTTTGGCTAGGCCTAGTTCGGTCGCGGAGTTTTGGAGTGTTGTCCATGAGATGAAGACCGCAGGGCATGAGGTTGATCTTGACACTTATATAAAGGTTTCAAGACAGTTTCAGAAGTCTAGAATGATGGTGGAGGCTGTTCAGCTTTACGAGTTTATGATGGACGGTCCTTTCAAGCCATCTGTTCAAGATTGTAGTCTTCTTTTGAGGTCCTTATCGGCTGGTCCCAGTCCAGATTTGGATTTGGTGTTTCGGGTTTCCATGAAGTATGAATCAACTGGGAAGTCTCTCTCGAAGGCTGTGTACGATGGAATCCACAGGTCGTTAACTAGTGTAGCGAGGTTTGAAGAAGCTGAAGAAATCATGAAGGCTATGAGAGATGCGGGTTATGAGCCGGATAACATCACTTACAGCCAGCTCGTGTTTGGTCTTTGTAAAGCTAACAGGTTAGAAGAAGCGCGTGGAGTTGTAGATCAAATGGAAGCGCAAGGATGCTTTCCGGACATAAAAACATGGACTATTCTCATCCAAGGGCACTGCAAGAACAACGAAGTTGATAAGGCCTTTGCCTGTTTTGCGAATATGCTAGAGAAAGGGTTTGATATCGACTCTGATCTGCTTGATGTCTTGGTAGGTGGGTTTCTCAGCCAAAACAGGATCGAGGGAGCTTGCAAATTCCTAATGGAGATGGTGAGAAATGCCAATGTAAAGCCTTGGCAAACCACTTACAAGGGTCTTATAGACAAGCTGCTCGAAATCAAGAAGGGCGATGAGGCGCTGGATCTTCTAGAGATGATGAAGAAGCAAAATTACCCTGCGTATGCAGAGCCTTTTGATGGATACCTTGCAAAGTTTGGGACTTTGGAAGATGCTAAGAAGTTCTTGGATGTGCTAAGCTCAAAGGATTCGCCTTCCTTTGCAGCCTATTTTCATGTTGTTGAAGCTTTCTACCGAGGAGGAAGACTCGCTGATGCGAAAAACCTTGTCTTCATATCTCCCCATCACTTTAAAACACACCCTAAAATCACTGCACTCTTTGGCGCAGCTTGAAGTAAAACCTCAAGATGTAGGCTTTGTGATGGAATTGAAGGATGTCTTCGCCCATTCACGAATGGAAAATTCGATTTTTCATTCAGATAATGCAGTTATGGAACTATTTTTTTCACCTTAAATGCAGTTATTTTCATAATTCATTTCACCATTTGTAATAGAAGTGCTGAATATGAATTTATAGACTTTTGAGTGATTGTTATTTTTTTCGTTCCATCATCGATGTGTTTTTAGCAAAACATTTCGAAGATGTGTGAATTTATTGAATCCCCGTAGATTATCCTTCGATTGATTTGATTTTGCCTTGCTGAAATCTAAAATCAAGACTCAGGACAACGGTTAAGGTATTTCTAACTCCATTCTATTTTTTATTCTAAAATGTAACGAAATGAAATATGGAATAAGAAATAGTTTAACCCAATTTTATATCTGATTCTATAATGGTGTTTACTCCATAAATAGAGTATTCTATATTTTTTTTTTGGTTCATTACTCCAAAGTTGGGTTGAAGTAATTTTACTCTATTTTCCTTTTTATTCCATTTTGGAAGAAAAAACAAAAAATAGAGTTTTACATTGAAGATGCTCTAAAGACTAGAGAGCAATTGGTCGTCACTCTCTTTTCTTGAGGATAATAAATAACGTCTAAATATAGGAATTTTGATAGTAGAAATGTGTTTCTCTGATGTATTCTCTTACTTTTTATTCTAAAAAAACCGTTTTAAATTTATTTATTTATTTTGTAATTAACACTTTTTACTTACAAATGATGATAATTAACTTCATACATTTTATTTTTGGAAAATTTTCATAAAATTGCATTATTATTTAAATAAACTTTTTACTAGAAAAAGTTATTATACAAAATAATAAAAAATAGACATTATTTAATCAACAAAATTACTATAAGTTTCTCATAAATGATTAATTAATGTATTATAGAGTGAAAGATAAGCTTTTTTTTTACTTTACTTTTCTAAATCTGCTTAAACATTTTTGAAAGCGACTATCTTCATCATCAGGTATTTGGAGTTTAGGAGATGGAGTTTCTCTTCCAAATCTTTCGAATTCTAATTGGTGCGTCGAGATCATGTTCATCTTAAATGATCAGTATTATGTAAAATTATTTATGTTGTCATTATATCATATAAATTTTTTTTTTTCAAAAACATACTGATCCTTTCACAGTAGCAAAATGTGATTTTAAAACTCTGAATGCATGTTCTAAATTATTTCTACATGTTTTTTGTTTGGCACAAATTTTTTTATTTGGACATACAATAGAAACACCATAAATTAATATTAAATAATTAATAAATATGGTAAATAAATAAATTTAGAAGTCCTGAGTTAAGCCGGAGTAACATATGACTTAATTCGATAAGATAATAAAATAATAATTTGAAAAATTTGTTATATAAATATAAACATTAATTAATAATTAATGTATATAAAGCTTATATAAATATAAAAATATATTGTATAGTTTGTTTTTATTCACATTAAATTTTAACCTTTAATTTTTTCCTAAATGTATTGATGTATTTTTCATGTTATTTTGTCATTTTAAACCTATAAATTCATTTACATTTATGGTGCATATTTTCTATACACCAATAGTCAAATAAGAATAACATAAAAAATTTATATGTTAATCAATACAATACATATACATAAAATAAACTATTTTCTTAGTTTTTCATAAAAACATAATTCAAAATATATAAATTTAAAAGGAAAATTTTCTGTAAATTAACAATCCTATAAATTAATAAATTATCAAAGTCCCAACATTATTAATTAATTGAATTTTTACTGTATTAGCTTGAATAATTTGCAATATAGTTGACCATTCTGGATATATTTCATCAACTAAATAATAACCTATATTATATTTTTTTCTTTGAATGAAATAAAAAAGAGTAGCAACACCTTTAGAGAGATTGGAGTAAAGATGAAAATATTCATGCTATACTACGACTTGCATGTTGTCCATCCCAAACAGTGGGATAAAGCACCAACATTTTAAGTTTTATGAATGCGAGTAATCAAGAAATCTAGAACTTTGGTCATATACATTTTAGATAGGTTAGCTGTCCTACCACTAGTTCAAACATGCATTGGTGTAAACTATTAATTATGACAAGAAAAACTAAAATAAACATGCATTGGTGTAAAATATATTGTGTAAACCTTACAAATGTATTTCATTGTCCTATAAATATCATCATAAGAAAAATATTTATATTCACAACACTAAAGAATTCCAAAATATTTACACTTATGAATAAATATGTCATGTTTTTCTAGATATTTTGTGAAGAAAATAAGTTGTATGTCACATTTATATGAAAATTCTGAACAACCATTTCAAGGTGTTTATCAGTCTTCCTATCAATTCTTGGCTAGTGTGGTTGAAGCTTATGAATATGAAAAAGATATAATGTGGAGTGACCATTCCAAAAGCTTAGTACAGTCTGGGTTCAAACAATTCAAAAAGCAATGAATAAATTAAATGCATGCATAAAAAAAGTGAAAATAGACGTCTAAAATGGGTGTTTCAGGAGATGATATTATAAGTATTGATTTTATATTTACATATAGTAGAATAATTGTTTTACCCATGAATATTTGAATATTTTTATTTTAAATAGTACGAAGAGTAACCAAGCCAAATTAATTCTAAGAGAAGATCAAATGTTTAAAGGAAGTTGAAAATTTGAGCATCTTTGGGATATTATTAAAAATTTTAAAAAATTTCAAGAAGGTATTACCCATATAAAAAAATTTCTAACCCATGTGGTGTTCAGTATACATCTTTGTAATCAAATAATATCAATCTTGATTCTCCAACGCAAGCATCACCAAATTTATCTTATTCTTCACTAAAATTAAATTATTAGAATGAGAATAATAGCTGACCGCAACCACTTGGGGTAAATAAATCCAAAATAAAACAAAAAATTGTTGATCAAAACTTCATCGATTATCAATACATTAGAAGACAAATATTTTGGATATATACCATCATCTAAGTGATAACAAATATTATATCCTTATTTTGAATGTCATAGCGAACAGGATGAGCAATACTTTGTGTAAGATTGGAGAAAAGGTGAGAAATTTTCATCACATTGATATCATTATTAGTCTCTGGCAGTCCAAAATATGCATGTCATATACAAAAATTATAATTAGTTACAACTTCGAGAGTTATAAAAGGTGATCCATTACGATCTTCACATTATCCAGCCCAAGCCGTGGGAAAAAGCAATAACAACTTTAGGTCAAACAATACACACAAATCCCCACCTACAACGTTTTAAAAATTTATGGGCGTAACTAATCAAGAAATATAAAGTTATAGTCATCTATGAACTTTGGTCATATACATTTTAGATAGGTTTGCAGTCCTATCACTAGTGCAAACAGGCATTGGTGTAATTATTAACTATGACAAAACATAACTAAAACAAACATGCATTAATTTGGTAGTTCATCTAACCACCTTACATCTCTCCAAGCAACCAGATCACTACGATTGGCAACTGAGCCTCAGTACAATGCTAACTACTCTACGAGACACTTTCTGTCACTGTGTTCTTCCATTGGTTTTAGAAAAAATTTTCTCTTGTTCTAAGAGGAGAAACGTGTGGTTGACATGGCGAGCTTTGCGGGTATTTGAAGCTCAAATCTCAACCGTGATGGTGCGATTTGGTCAACTCCATCCCAGTTTCGTAGCTTGTTGCTTGACGTGATTCGTTAGGAGTTTTCGTTTTCTTCTTGTTTGCAGGTTCTTTATCACCTCCTCGGAAGACAGCCATTTTCTCAATCCGATTTCTACTGTCCCTTGGAAAGGGCCTTACTGCGTATTAGACACAAAGTGTCCCACATCGGTAGTTGGAAAGGATCCTAAGCAATATATAAGATAGATGAGTCACTCCACTTATCACCAACTGGTTTTAGGTTGGAAGTCCATCTAGCTTAACATAGTATCAGAGCCCGATCCACGCAGCCCAATCCGATCCACATCGATCTGGCCCAAAGTTGGTCTATCGATCCTTGCCCGAATATTCTGAGATTGACGCTCAAAGAGCCATCATCTCGAGGAGGCGTATTAGACACAAAGTGTCTCACATCGGTAGTTGGAAGGGATCCTAAGCAATATATAAGATAGATAGGTCACTCCACTTATCACCAATTGGTTTTAGGTTAGAAGCCCATCTAGCTTAACACTGCGTTGGGTCTTGCGATTCAGGTATGGATTTCACGACTTTTTCTCCTCAAGCTCTTAAATGAAAGGATCGCATAATCGACAATGAAGGAGAAGTGGGAGCTGCGCTCCTTTCCCGGATTAACTTTGGTCAAGTAATGAGGAAGAATTTTGATTCGGAGCTGTTGCAAAATGGCTTGTCTGTGTCGTCTCTTTGACGCCTTGTTATAAGATTATTAGTTGTACCGAAATTTGCTTCAAGTTCAGTGTTATGTTATGTTTCCATTGCCCTTTTTGGGTTGAATAATAAAGTAAATATTTATTCACAAAAAAACCTACTCTACGAGTCAAGCTGTTTACGAATATCTTAAGAATGAATCAGTACCGGTACAATGGCATAAGACGGTCTAGATCAAATGAGGATTCTGAAACGTTGTTTTCTCACTTGGTTGTTTGTACTCAACAGGTGCCCGACAAAGGACAGAATCATCATCTGCGGTCTTCAAGTTGATCCTTTCTGCTTGCTTTGTAACTCTGTGACTGATTGTCCATACAGTTTTTCGGTGTAGATAACTGAATGTTACGAGTGAAGGTTTTGACGATGACTAGAGAACTCATAATGAGCAAGGGGGTGATCAAGTTTACTTAGAGGCGGTCGTATCCGTTTGGAGTATAAGTGGCGGTCTTGTGTTTTGTCTTACAAATGCAAACTAAAAGAAGCATTTGACATTGCCATAGTTACTTACATGAACATTTGTAACTCGAGTACCAAAATGTTCCAGGCTGGTCAGTTATGTTGGACAAAAGTGGGCGAGAAATGAAATCTCCAGCTAGAAGTGATAAAAAGAAAATGAAACAGATGAAACGCAAGATCAGTTCCAAAAAGGGATAAAAGTGCATGGAAGCAAGATGCGTGCGGTGGCTTCAGTCGCAAGATGTTCATCAGTTGGTCAATATGAATTCGGGTGGAATTTTTTTTTTAAATAGGGGAGAGTTGTAATGACCTGCTCCCAGGTGCTTTTTAATCCGAAGAAAAAAGATCGTGAGAGGTTTAATTATGTAAAGAGTTTATTTTCGAAGTGTTGGAACACTTGTAGTCGGGAAATTTCGGGGTGAATAAGTTTCATTTTCGCCTAAGTGTCAGACCTTCAGTTAGCACATGAAATGAATTCAGAACAGACTGAGTGACAGTAAACCAATCATGGAACGATCGGGCATATGTAAGGAAATAAGAAGACCTCTAAAATAATTAAGTAATGTTCAACTATAGGACTTTGCGGGTTCAAATCAAAGAAGGTTTGGTTAATGATTACTGCAGGATTATTGAAGGAAGGTCGGGTATGCTGAAACTTATAAGGAAAATATTGTATAGATCCATCAATTTATTGATGGTGATCTTTGACGAAGCCAAATAAGGAAACAAACATTAAGTGTCCAACTTGGTGAGGAAGCTTGGCAAGTCCTATATAAGGACCCTTTGAGCTCTCATTTTTTAGACAGCCAAGAAATGTGAGCTTAGGTGGAAGTCATAGCAGGAACAAGTTGGTAGAGAGAGAAGTTTGACAAGAGGGATGAACGAGGAGGAGCTAAGAAGTTCTTCGTCGGAAAACTCTAGGAAGTTCAAAGTCTTTGAATCCTAGAGATTCATCTAAGGTGAGGGCGTGATTCTTGGCTGCTCAATAATCAGTATTTTATCTTAGTTTGGTTCATTAGGATTGAGATTGTGCGTTAAGGGAATTGTTTATGGAAATTTTGTTCTTTGTTCTTCGAGGTTGTTCTCAAGGATCAAAGAAAAATCTTGCGTGTTTAAGATATTTGCATGTTAGATTGTGTGATGATGATATTTTAAGTTGATTTGTTTATGTGACCGAACGTAGAATTGATTTCGAAAGGAATTGGCATGTTAAGTAGAAAAGTCATTAAAACAGATTAAGAATGGGAGTAATTCACAAAATTACGAGATTATACAAACAAGGTTAAATAAGGAAAGTGTTTTCGCTTTAGGCCGTAAAATATGTTATGACTATGTTTTGGCTTCAAGTCGTGTAGTTGGCTTTGGCCATGATGGACTGTCGGTCGTATATGATTTGGATTGTCGGGTTGGTGAAGCTAGGATTGCAGGGTCGTATGTGATGTGAATTTGCCCGCTGAAAATACTAATTTAGATAACAATTCTAGTGTTTTGAAAAGTACTTTTAGAGATTAATCAATAAATAAATTATTTTCTTTATTATATGAAAAATATTTATTTCCTTAAAATATATATATATATATATATATAGAAAAATATAGATTTTCTTGAGAAATATGTATGATAGTCAAAATATACTATGAACTTAGTTAAAACATATACATAAGATTGTAAAAATCATGTATCTAATTTGAATTAACGCCAAAAGGGCCATTTTATATTTTAATATTTATTGATTATCAAAATGACATCTTTACATGACAATCACTTAATAAAAATAGTAGTCCAAATTATCATATATACACAAGTTGACCGCTCGTAAGCATTGTTGAAAAACTCATCCTAAAGTTCTAAAGCCCAAAAATTTCTCATCAATAACCTTACTCTTATGTGATCTATTAATTTAGGATCTTTTTTTATGTATTATTAAAAAATCATAGTATGACCAAATAAAGATTTTTTTAAGGAGAATTAGGTGGTATGGCTACAAAAAAACAATATTTAGATCAATAGCCATATAACCTAGAATACATCGATACATAGTGTATTTTATATAATATTACATTTCTAACCTTTAATCTGCAATTTAAAAGAAAAAAAAAATTATTCAAATGAGCAAAAGTTAAACGTGGTCATCAGAAAGTCACACATTTCTTCTTCTTCTTCCTAACGTTTTACATGGTTTTCATTTCACATTATTGTTATACTATACAATTGATTTTACATTTACTTTGTTATATGGATACTACTTTTATCTTTAGCTTTTGTTTCTCAGATTACAAATGGAAGATTAGGCTGCCAAGTAGATTGTTTGAAACTATATTCTTATTTATATGTAATGATGCAATGTGTATATAAGTGGAATAGATCGTGTCTACGTAAAATGGAAAGACCATTCATGTGAAATGGAATATTTGATCTTTACTATTTGTTGTATTCTACTATAATTGCTGGACATAGACATTTCATGATATCATAAACATTTCATGATACTATTTGGGGTTAGCATTAACTTTTTCCATGATATCATAGA
>NC_027750.1:40510504-40573194 GCF_000695525.1 Brassica oleracea var. oleracea
GGATTGTTATATGGTTAATTATTGAGGGGTTTAGGGTTTAGTGATTAGAGTTTAGAATGTAGTACTTCCTCTCAAGTCTATTTTCCTTTCCATTTTATATAGTATAGGTGATAGTACAAAATATTATATATTATTTTCATATTTTAATTTAATCTAAAATATTTTACATTTAGATTTGGGTTTAGGAATTCAAGTTTAGGGTTTAGTATTTCAGTCTTGGAGGTGTGTTGAGTTTAGGGTTGGGGTTGAATTACAAGAGTAATATTCATTCCATGTTAGATAGTATAGAATAATAGTTCAAAATTTAGATATTTATTATTTTTTGTTGTTTTTTTAAAAATATTATAACTTTAAATTAAATTTAACATTTGAGTTTGGGTTTAGAGACTCGAGTTTATGGTTTAGTATTTAGGTTTAGAGTTTATGATTGTTTTTCGTATGAAGATCTTCTGTTTGTTCTATCTGACATAGTACTTTTATAAATGGAATAGAACACTTACTTCTAATAGTTAACCCGTACGTGGACCATATTAAATCTCAATTTCTCTTGGACATGTACTCTCGTCGACGTTAATCTTTGGTCCCACTGTCACCGGTAACTTAGAAACAATAAGGACATAACCGGATAAAAGGTGTATGAAATGTTATCAACTTAATAACGTCAAAATCAAAGCTATTTACTTAATTTTGACTCCAATCTCGGCTAGATAGCAAATTCACCCATTTTTTAATATGACATATTTGATTATATACATTAATAATAAACCAACTATAAATTTGACTTTTTTTTAATTATAACAAAGTCTGTTGAAAAAAAATCTAACAAAATTTTACTTAAACTTTTTAAAATTTTCATAAATAACAAATTAATTAATTTCGTACATGATAATGTAATAATATTATAAATCAAGATTAACTAAAATTTTATTATAAAAGAAGAAAATAACAATTATTTTTTTATAAATTCTATAATTATATTAAGTATTATATAAAAATAGAAATATTAGAAAATTATATTAAATATCTAAATTTAAAAAAAAAAATATTTTAAATTATTTCATTTAAATAAAATTATATAATATTTATACAAAAATAAATTTTTTAACATAGGTTAAACATTTAATATCTACAAGTAATTATTATCTTTTTATTTATTTGGAGACTCTCAACAATATATTGTTTAAAAATGTTTATATAAAAAATATAATAGTATATAATAACTTTAAGTTCATTTACTATTTTAAAAAAAAGCTATTAGAAAACTATGAAATTTTAATAATTCATTTAAAATATTTATGACAAATCGATTTTAATGATAATTTTTTTAATATAACAAAATCAATTTAATAAAAATTTTAATGTTATTAAAAACAAATTCAAAATTCATGTAAAACACAAATGTATTAAACAAATCACTATATATTAATAATGCCAAATATGAAATATAAATAATAATATTATAAAGTTACACAATATATAACACTAAAATGTAAATTATATATTTAAAACATTTATAATAATATTAAATACATTTATAAACAAAAAATATCCACACGGACGTACGGATTAAAATCTAGTTAGTAATTAAATGTTACTTATGAGATCACACTTAATTATCATGACAATCACTTAATAAAAATAGTAGTCCAAATTATCATATGCCAATATACAACTTGACCGCTTGTAAGCATTATTGGAAAACTCATCCTAAAGTTCAAAAGCCCAAAAATTTCTCATCAATATCCGTGTTCTTATTAGTAATTAAATGTACTTATGAGATCACACTAATCATGTCTTTTCACTTATTCTACAGTAACAATTCTGAAGGTGTAAATATAAAATGTTATATGATTGCCAAAAATATCTTTTTTTCTTACTCATATATTTTTGAAATATTTTTCTGTAAAATAAGAAAATATTATTTATCATGGTTAATATATTAAGTATATAAATTATGTAGGATATAATATAAATGTGTTTCAGATTAAAGATAATAAAGTAATACAAAATTTTTATGAATGTTAAGAGATTGATTTCATTGTGAAAAACAATAAAATATTTTCTATACACTTATATTAAAATTATGTTTTAATTATTAATTTAAAAATTTAATGTATTTGAGAAAGACCCCCTCCATTATGGATTTTCTACAATCTTATTGTCTTATAAATTGTGTCATATGACCAATAAAATTTATTAATACTTATCGTAATTAATTTATCTACTATTAGTTAAGAGAATCTCTTTTGTATTTCCATTATATATACTAGAGATTTTTCCGGGCTACGCCTGGGGTATTCGTATAGTTTTTAGTTAACTTAAAAAGTTGACACTTATATATGACCATATTTCGTGAATATATAATACAACCGATTTTAAACTATTAAATTGGTAGAAATTTTAAAATTTGTTTGTATTTATTCATCGATTTGTGTCTAACAAATTTAAAATAATTTGAACTCACAATTTGTTGTTTCTAATTACTGGAAATCATATATAGGATGATAAGTAGTATGAGTAAAAACTTACTAAACCTAGTTATGATTTAAGTACATTTTTTTTAGTTATGTATAAAACAATTGTAAGATTTACAATTCGTTTAAACTTTATTTTGACTTTAAAATCACTGAGTTATTGTTTTTTGTCATCAACTTAACAGATTCAACTTTTTTTTTGAACACAACTTAACAGACTCAACTAATCATTGAATTATAATACCAACTTGAACAATTTTATAATAGAAATAAAATTGAATCAAAAATTGATCTACACATACAAATAATATCATTGTCCACACCAAACCAAACTATAGAACAAAGTTTTTACACAAATCTACCAAACTTGATATTTAAATCATACAAATCAACAATGACTCTAAAGTAAGAATTTTGGCCTCTTCTCAAAGATCTTATTCTTTTCTTTTATGGAACCTAATAGAATACATAAAATAATCTTCCAATTGCACTTTTGGTCATTACTCATCACAAATATTTTTATTGAATATCAGTGCATATGAAAACAGAAAGAAAACAAAATTATTCATCCACATGTGTCAGGTAGTTCCAAATACACAAAATTCCAGAACATAAACTTTCTAGAAACCTGCAAGATAATGTGATATCAGTTCCCAATCATAAAATAAAGGTAAGAACTATAAAAGCAACAAACATGCTGCTACTCCACAAAATTAATGATACCAAATGGTCTAAAGTTGTCTTTCAATCACTACAACTAAGCTGCATGGGAGCACAATCAAATGCTTGAAATTACCATGGTTCTATTTAAGATGCAGATCAACAGACTTTACTCTCTCAAATCTTTGAGCTAGTTCTTTCTGATTCAAAATAAAAAACATACATTGAATCACTAAAAACAGTGAAAACCATAGTGAATGATCTAAAAGAAATATCCAAAATACAACATGGATATAGTAAAACAATACATTGATCTCAAGTCTGATCGTGGTTTTGCGGATTATATTCTAAATATTTTTTTTTCAAATTTTAAAAAGTAAAAGCTATTATATTTTAATATATATTTTGAAACATAAGCTTACGAAAAAATAAAACTTAATTTTTGTACTATTATTTTCCCATATTTTGAGAAAATATAAACTGTAAAATCCCTTTGTTCTTCTCCAACATTAGCTGACAATATAAACTGATCAAAACATGTAATAAATATTTCTTATTCTTCAAGTGCAGCATTCACCAGACGTTTTCTTGTTTCTATATAACAATTGTTCAAAAAACTACAAAGTGAATTTCTATATAATTACCTATCCAAGCCTTGGGTGAATGTTTTCTTCTTGTCATGTCATGTTCTCCACAATCACCTACATGTTTCAGATTCTAAATTAGAACACAATGCTCAATTTAAAGTTAAATCAAGAGAGTGAATTCACGTACAGGGACTCTGTCAGGGTACTTCTCTTTGATTCGAGTCACTTCATTCATCCTTGTCTCTGATAATCATCAACAAGCCAAAAAAACATCAATCAACATCATGATCATCTCAAGGATTAAGACATTAATTAAACTCGGTTAAGTGTATGTGTATCCCTAAGAAGATAGAACCAACACGAAACAGAGATACAAAGAATCAAGATCATAAGAATTCTACAAGATCTGAAGCTATTTAGATGTGTATACACAGCTAAGAGAGGATCTAAGAAACTAACCAAGCGGATTAGAAAGCTGGAATGAGCTCTTAGCCATGCCGACTCGATCCGACTCTGCAAATTTCAAGCACGCGAAGATCATGATTTCGAAATTGTAAACACGATCGGTGAATCAATTCGAAGCAGAAGAACCCTAGATACTTGAATTGAGAAGAAACGTACCCGAAGAAGAAAGTGTACGCGATTCGTCGAAGCTAGGGTTTTGCTGAGAGAGAGAAAAAGAATCGATTTTGATGGAAACTGGAGAAGGAAAGAGAAGTCAATATCAAGTATTTAAATTAAATAATCATATCAAGCGCTAAGAAAAAACCCCAGTAATTAGTCGCCAGAAATCCAAGAAACTCAACGATGGAAAGATTAAGTTGACAGGGTATCTGAATCTTGATCAATCAATAAACATCCACTCTTCTGCTTGTGTTTTAATTGATAGATCATTATGAACCACAACTCGGACCAAAATATGCAATCGCAAAGATCAAGTCGCAAGGATTTGTCTACAAAAACATAAGCCCCAGCAAAATATAAAACCAATTCCGTTTGAAAACGATTTCGAGATGCATTTCTACAGCCAACTCGATTTTGGGTGGAGGTGAAACGAAACAATCAAGAAGAGTTTATAGATAATCATTGATTGATCAATATTGTCTCAAGGTAACTGAAAATTCTGAGTTTGGAGACGAACACGAAGTGGAAAAGCCACGGCATAACATCGACTTTACTCTTCTTTAGTAAAAAAAAACGAAGGTGACGTGGCGAAAACAAACTTTCTGATTGGATAATTATTTTAAACGACGTGGCATAGCTTAGAGAGCTTCATATTGCCCTTTAGTATTGTGATATTATTATTATCAATTTTATTCAATAAACCAATACTTTACATCATTAAATACAGTTAAACAGACTAAATTGTTTTATTATTTGTTTTTTCTATAAAATTTAAACTTCTTAAATTTTAGAAATACGAAAATCTTTAGAACATAATACTTGGAAATATTTAAATTTATATAACTATAGAATTTTTCCAGAAAAAATCAACGGCCGTTGATACAGACCTTCTGACATTCCAATTTAGAACTTCGGCATTGTTTATTTGAGCTGCAGCACCAAATATTATGTGGTGATTTAGAGCATGTCAGTTTGGAAGCTCTTTCCACGTTGACACCTGTATAAAATTAAACGACTAAAAAAATTAAAAATGATGATGGAAGATTTTTTTATGATTTTAATGGTAATGATGATATAGGATCGGAGGAAAACCGCCGTACATTCATGAAAACTAGCAAAAGAAACGAGGATAATACAAAATATAGCAACTTTAGATGTAGACATTATAACTCTTCTCTGAAAATAAATGTTTTGTGTGTTTATTATAGAAACCCATGAATGTGAACATATACATATATATATAATAAGTCTTTTGAAAACTATTTGTATGATGATCCGAAAAAAACTGTTTTAAATTGACTGGTTAGTTTTATTTTCTTTCTATCTAAAAATATTATGTTTTATTCCAAATATTCATTTAGTTTTTGATACGATATGTCACCACGTAAAAAGCAAAATTAATGCCAACAACATATATTAAAGTTGAATGATTAAATATGTGGATAAATATTTTAGCGATGGATTACCTACCTATTTTAGCATTTACTATTTTTTCAACAATAACCTTAAATGTGTATATATATATATATAACATATATTTGATTTTAAAAATTGTTACAAGATGATCCAAAAGAACTGAAATTAGATTGATTGGTTAGTTTTACGTTCCTTATATCCTAAAATATTTATGTTAAAAAATTATTCCTAGCTTTCATTTTAGGTTTTTCTTCATTAAAAATTTATAAATAGTTCCATATACCAAACCGTTGGGGTAAAGCCGAGTATCAAAATAAGAGAATAACATACATAGACAGCTAGTAGGTTGTGGAAGTATCATTGGTTCATTGGTTTAACTAAGAGTTCATTAATAATTCTATACTAGAAGGTCTGGGTTTCGATTTCCAGAAAAAACAGAAATATGTGAATTAATGGAAAAAAAGGCTTACAAGAGATTAACAGCATGACGCAAAAAGTATCGTAAAACGTGGATCCCATAGGACGGCTCAGGTGATGCAGAGGTGATGCAGTCAAACGTGAATCTTCATAAGATAGATAGATGTTGGGGTCAAAATCGGTCACGACAGAATCAATGCCGGAAAGTTCCCGAAAAATCTTTCTAAAAGGAGAATCTTCTCGGAAGATTAAAACTTTGTATTTTTAAGAGTATTACGCGACAATCTCCTCAGAAGGGATCATTCAATCCCTCGAATGGACTATTTCCACGCATCAGAACAACCAAACCAGCATTGTCCGATCCGCCATCAGACAAGTTGGATAAGCCACGTCCAACTCGCCCAATGGAGAGTTGGATCGACCAATTCAACTCGCCATTGAGCAAGTTGGATGAACCACTTCCAACTCGCCCAATGGCGAGTTGAATCAGTCTTGTCCAATTCACCATCAGGCGAGTTGGATCAGTCCAACACAATGCATTCTCGTCTCTGGAACTCCCCCCTTTGGGTCTCGGTCAAACAGTCTCTTGTTTCGTCTCGATCGGAGTCAACGTTGAAACTATACGATTAAAACAACGAAAACTTATTTTCTCGTATAAGTTCGGATTGATCGTATAAAATGATAACAGATAACTTAACACCATGGTTATCTTGGCTTTACGATTGATTTCCGCTATTCCATAAAGGTAACGTCGTACTAAGGGAAAATCCTCCGAAACAAATCGTATAAACATTTTAGTCGAAAAACTTCCCAAGGAGTCTAAAGCGCGGCAAAAGTCCACTTACGATTTTTTTTTAGAATCGGCTCAAATTCACTATGATGGTTTATCGAATATTCGCGAGAAAAGATAAATGTCAAGTTTGAAGATAAATGTCAAGTTCCAAGGGATATTGATGAAGATCGGGAAAATGGAATATTTCTGCAAAAAGATAAATTTGACTTAAGGGCAGAAAAAAAAGCCCAAACCGACTTAGGAGGAGTATATAAGGAATGCGAAGGCGAGAGGCGCAAGGGGGATTCCTTTAGACTCTTAAAACTCTCTGCACTTAGAAACTTTAGACATTATTCTCTACATGTTCTGTTTCTATGACTGGCACTCGATTACTAGACGAACTCGCACAAGCAGTTCGTTCTCTTGGTACACTCTTTCAACTGAACTGCATTCGGCTTGATCCTCGAACGGGGTACGTAGACAGTCTTTCATAAAGTTCAGTCCGAAATCAATCAAAAAAAATTTTTGTATCTATTTCGTCTTTTGTTATCAATGTTCAAGATTTTAGGTGGCTAGAACTAGGTAACTCGCTGACAGATCTTGTGGCCAAAGCTTTTATAATTTAATTTTCGCAACGCTCTTACGTGGATTCGAAATAATATCTACTTTTTCTATAAATTCGTTTTGATGTCTTTTCATATTTTTCCGCATTTATTTGTCACTCGTCGGTGGCTCTCACAGAGAATCCGTGACCTTTGGGAAAGTTAGAATTTCTTGACTTTCCTCCGATTACGGAAATCGAAGGTGTGAATTTCGGTTCACACAGTTTGGCGCTAGAAGGAGTGGGGAGGGTACGGATTACTCTAACTCATGGCCACAAAACGCTTGATCGAAACGATGTTTGGAAATACGAAAGGCAAAATGGCAGATCCCAACAACGTTGGTAAAAAAACTCCAGGAGCGACTGCGCCTATGGCCAACGCTTACACTAACGCCACAGTTCTTGAGAAAATCAAAAATCTAGTCGCAAATTTTCACCACAGGAAGAGCAACGAAACGAGCTTGCGATTTCTCTGTCTAAACAGAAAGGTAGGGATGGCAACTGATGTACTGGACCGCGGGCCTGGGCTTGTAAGGGTTTGGTGTGGGGCGGGTTTGGGCCGAGATATTCATAACCCGCAAAATAGCGAGCCTTGCGGGCGTGGGCTTGTGCGGTGCCGAGTTTAAAGCGGGACGGCCCATATCACCCGCAGGAAGGCCCAGTTGAACCGCATCTAGACGCTTCTTCGGCTTCCTCACCTGAAAACAAAAAAAAATAGAGAGAGTGAAAAGCGATGGAGCTTCGTCGATGACCGTGTGACATTGTAACGAAATGGAGCTCCGGCGACGGCCGTTCGATGTCCGACCGGCTAGGCGGAGACAGTGCTTCAGGTGACCAAATTGTGTTCGAGCTGCAGCAGAGGAGCTTCTCTTCCTTGTCGTTCCACCACTGAAGCCTCTCTTTGTCTTCGTTCTATCACCTGAGCTCCGAAGACGGTGGTTCTTCCTCATGAGCTTCCAAACTCCACAAATCGAACATGCAAGTACAGAGTTATGTATTTCAGACAAATTTTTTTTTTTTTTTTTTACTGAAATCTTTGCAGTAACTCTTTTTTTTTTCAGGTTGTTAGCTAAATTAGTAAAACGTTCTGTTAAATCCATGTAATAAGAAGACCAACAAGATCCGAAAGGTAGTTATCTAGCTTAGCGATATGTAGTTTGTGTTATGTCTTTGATTCATTGTCTGTTTGTGTCTTTAGCGATATGTACATTGTGTTTTTTTGCTTGAAACATTGGAGTTTAGCGATATGTAGGTTGTGGTATGTGCTTGAGACATTGGAGTTTAGCGATATGTAGTTTGTGCTTTGTGCTTGAGACAATTCACTAATTCATAGTCGTGTTGTCTTTGTTTTGTGGTCTGTTTTGAGGTGTTGGAGTGATGGTGAACAAGGAGGCGACTGGTTCATCTTCTTCTCCTCTTTGAGGTTAAGACATGACTTGTTTGCATATTCTACTGCTGATATGTCTCATGAATTGTCTCTAATTTGTCTTTTCTTTTCTTTTTGTGTTTTGTGAATAAATATGTGTTGTCTCGAGCGGTTGGAGTGATGGTGAACTAGGAGGCGTCAGCATGTCAGCTTACCAGCCTTTCATTCCGATATAACAGCTTAAGGACCTTAGGTTAGTCACTTCTTACGCAGAACTAGTAAGCATTGATAGGACTCACGGTTTAGATAGGGGAACTCACTGTTTAGATAGGACTCACGGTTTAGATAGGAGAACTCATTGTCTTGCTTATAACTCGATGTATTGATGTGAGAACTCGCTGTCTTTCTTAGAACTAGTAAGAATTGATAGGAATGCCTTGATCTGATGTTAGATGCTTGTTGTCTTGCCTTGATCGGTTGTTAGATGCTTTTTGTTTGAGAAAGTTAATGCTGCTTGTCCTCAAGCACATTTAAATTTTTTAATTTTTAAGTATCATAATTTTACAAAATGTAATTAAAAATATTAACAAATTTAAAAAACCCTACCTCCACGTGACTGTAGTCACGTATCTTAGGTCACGAGCCGTAAGTTAGTTTACAATTATAAGAGACCATGGGATCCAGAGACGACTTAGAAGAGCAGTTCACTTTGAATACTGACTACTTGCCACCAGGTACATGTGACTTGGGGACTCAACAACTCATAGCCAGACTTGCTGCAGAACATGAGATTGGTGATCTGAGAGCCAATGGTGCTAATGATGGAAAGAAGCAAGCAAGGAAAAGAAAGCTCATCAGTCTTGTCGATTCAGAAGAAGAATCTGATGTTGAAATCACACTCCCAACGCGATCGAGCAAGCCTCGCAGACAAACAACTTTTGGAACATCCACGCGGAAGCCCATGTTACAATCCACTCTGGATGCTGGTAGTGGCTCGTCCGCACGGGCTTGTAGACAGAAGAATGTTCCTTTGAAAGCCGTGATTAGGGGAGGAAGAAGAAATGCATCAACTCAGGGCTTGTCTAGTGAGGCACGAAAAAACAAGGGATCCTCTAGTTAGTCGCAGAAGAAGAAGAAGAAGAACAAGATTCAAGAGGACATACCGGAGTTTGATGATGATTTGGAAGAAGTTGAGTTGGGCGAGGCTGAAATCGATTTGCAAGAAATAGAGAATAGGCAAAGATCAGGCGTGTGGACTGATTTCAAGGTGGTTGAAAAACCCAGTGGAGATTTGAAAGCTGTATGCAATCATTTCAAGAATGAGTATGCGGTGGTATTCTCACTCGCATGGAACAAGTGGGTTGAGGAGGCATCGAATGAGATGTAAAATGTTTCCAAGGAATCAAGGAAGGCATCAACAACTCAATACCGAGGAAAAAGTAGTATCTCGCAAGTATGATCATACTATGTTTATGCAGTTGGCAGCTAAGACAATTGTCCAGCATGATCTACCATACTCTTACGTGGAGTATGAAAGAGTGAGAGAGACATGGAAGTATTTGAATGTTGATGTCCAATTCATCTGTCGAGACACGGCGAAATCAGATGTGTATCAATTGTATGAAAGCGAGAGAGATACACTGAACCGGGAATTAGCGAGTCTTCCTGGACGAGTCTCCTTCACGTCTGACTTGTGGACGTCACTGAAACGTGAAGGATACATGTGTGTGACAGGACATTACATTGATCGGAATTGGAAGTTGAACAACAAGATCTTGTCATTTAGTGCTCTACCACCACCACATAACGGTATGAGTGTTACGCTTCACCTTCTTGATTCGCTGAAAGAGTGGGGTCTCAAGAAGAAGGTGTTCGCTATCACATTAGATAATGCTACAAGTAATGACTCGATGCAAGACATAGTCAAATCGCAGCTGTTATTAAGTGATGATTTATTATGTGGAGAAGAATTTTTCTATGTCAGATGTGCTGCTCACATACTTAACCTGATAGTGCAAGATTGTTTGAAGGTTATTGGAGGCACTTTGTACAAAGTAAGAGAGAGTATTAAGTATGTGCTAGCATCAGAAACGCGGGAAGAGTTGTTTGAAAAATGCGTGAATGCTGTAGGTATAACTGAAAACGCGGGTCTGATCTTGGATGTGCAGACAAGATGGAACTCGACTTACTATATGCTTGAAAGAGCCATCAAGTACCGTAAAGAATTTGTTAAGTTGGAGACATTTGATAAGAGAGGATATAAAGTGGCGCCTACAACTGAGGAATGGATGTTCGCTGAGAAGATATGCCAATTTTTGTGCCCTTTCGCAGAGATCACAAAACTGATGTCAGGTTCTAATTACCCCACCTCAAACTTGTATTTTTATCAGGTTTGGTCCATCCATGAGTGGCTTCAAATAAATGAGTACAACCATGATGAGATTCTCAGAAAAATGATGCCACCGATGAAAGAGAAGTTTGATAAGTATTTGGATGAAGTTAGTTGTGTTTTTGCAATGGCAGCAGTCTTTGATCCATGTTTCAAGCTTTCAATTGTCGAGTGTTGCTTAGGGAAGCTTGACATAAGTACACGTGATGTAAAGTTGAAGAACTTGCGACAGAAGCTGAGTATTTTGTTCGAGTCTTACGACAAAAAATCTAAGGCTAACTCACCTTCAACAGAGCCACGTGAGACGGTTCCACAAAATGTCAGTTCTGCAGGATCAATGGGACTGTGTTGGGAACTACCAAGTGAGTCTTTTTAAAATTTTCAATTTTCAACTTTCTGTTTTTGTTTTTTTAAATCGTTTCTTTTTTTTTCGAAAACTTCATAGGAATTCTTTAAATTTCGCAAAGTCAACGGTGCTGCTACTGGAAAGACAGCTCTGGAAGCTTATCTTGATGAACCTCCTTTGGACATTGATAGTTTAGAGAGCTTGGACATTCTTCAATTCTGGAAAACTAACACTCATCGTTATGGTGATTTGGCTGCAATGGCTTGTGATCTGCTTAGCATTCCTATCACAACAGTGGCTTCAGAGTCCTTCTTTAGTATTGGGTCGCGAGTTCTTAACAAATGCAGGAGCCGTTTACTCCAAAAAAATATGCAAGCTCTTATATGCACTAGGAATTGGATCAAAGGATATGAGGCTTATGAACATGGTAAATAACTCACATTATAATTAGTTGTATAGTACCATTATCTTTATCACTAATTAACTGCAATTTTTTAAATTTATAGAAGATGAACTCGATCCTGAAGAGGAGACATTACCATCTTTTGACTCCATTGCCAATGCTGAAAATGATGATGAAGAAGTTTGATATATTTCTTGATTTGGTGGTTTGTTTTATTACAAGTTGGGATTTCATGTTTAAGTTTCTTGGACTTGTTTCAGTAGTATGATTGGGCTTTTTTGCTTTATTACATTGGTGTTTTGGTTAAGACAATATGAAAGAGACTTTGCTTTTTTTTTTTGTCAACAATGTCACTTTGCTATGATCAAGTCAGCAACTTTCAAGTAGAAATGTATAATAACTCAGAAATAATGATAAGTAATCTTATAAAATGATATAAGCGTAAAACAACAAGCTGTAACTTGCAAGCAAGAGACTATGCTATGGTCGATCATGTTTATCTTTTGTATAAAATGATATAAGCTGAAAGGACAATGATTGTAAGAGTTTGGTCGATCATGTTTATGTTTGGTGGTTCAGCTGAAGTAATGACTCGATGTTGGTAAGTTTGTTTGTGCAGGTAGAATCAGATTGGGCAGCTCCCAGCTAGTATCCGTGCAGGTAGAAGCATAAGCAACTTGAAGCAGCTAGTATCCGTGCAGGTAGAAGCAGAAGCATCTTGAAGCAGCTAGTATCATGTTTTTATGTGACGTACCGCGGAACGGTCCGCGAAGGCCTACATATTTCGCGGTAAAGGATTGGGCAGCTAGTTTGAGGACCGCATCCCGCGCGGGACGGTCCCATTGTGTACCGCCAGAAGACAAACCCGCAGCGGTTCGGGACGGGAGAGCCCAATTGCCATCCCTACAGAAAGGGCAACAATATTTTTTATCAAACCCCGTAAGATTTGTCTCATTGCCAACTTAAAAAAATATTCTCAACGATATAAGGGCTTGACAAAAAAACGTTTTCCGAAAACTTTTCGGAAAAAGAAAAGTTACTCTCCCCGAAACATCAGAAAAAGGAAGCACAACAAATCGGGTTGACAATCCCCCACAGCTGTATTTCTTCCGAATAACTTTCGGAGAAACGAAAAATGATTTCTATAAAATCACTCGAAACCTAAAACGGCTGACGAAGACTGAACAAAGCAAAACAAGAGATCATATCCCCACTGCTAAAAATTCAAGTGTCGCCTCTGTAGTAACATATTCCGCGAATTGTCGATGTTTTTTGCCTAATCCTTACTTTGAAAAAACCTATTCAAAACTTCCATAGATCAATCCCACGGAAACGAGAAAAAAATTCTGATTAATTTTGGTCCCAATAATTAATATCGTCATGGCTCTCGTACATAAAAACACAAAAACATCTTTACGGAACAAATTTCGTAAAATTATGCTCGACAACATTTCACAAAACATATTTTGTAGAATTAAAATGTATAACATTTCGCAAAAGAAATTTCATAAAATCAAAACTCGACGACATTTTACGAAACAGCTGTTGTAGAATTAAACTCGACGACATTTCACAAATTACCTTCGTAAAATTAAACTCAACAACATTTTACGAAACAACTTTCGTAAAGTTAAAACTCGATAACGCTTTACGGAATAACCTTTGTAGGATCAAACTTGAAAATATTTTATGAAACATCATTCGTAAGTTAAACAAGATTGTACAAAAAGACTTTCGGATTAGGAAATAGATGGAGCGAGAGCTGAAAAGTGAACTTCGCCTATCGGCCTCCCTCCACGGTCTCACCATCCTCTCTCTTTCGCCTCATCTCCCGTGACCTCTCACCGATGCCTCAATGTCCAACGAGTCTTCCCGATAGCCCAACGAATCTTCCTGATCGACCTTGGCATCTCTTGGTCACCTTGGCTACTCGTAAACGCCAAAAGACTTTCGAGGAGATACTTATTCATTTTTCACAAAACCAATGATACGAAGAATGAAGCCTAGATTGGAAAAATATGGATTGATATTCTTACTAGTCGTAAGGGGTGGATAGAGACGAGAAGAGGAAGGGGAAACGAGTAAGCAAAACGAAGAAGAGGCAGACCCGAATCTTCGAGAAAACTAAGGTATGTCCAACTTGAAATTTTCTGAAATCAGACTTTGAATTTTTGTTGGAAGGTACTACGAAATAAAAACACTTTGAAGATTGCCATAAACTTTAGGGGACTTAGAATATAGGTGGATAGTCTAGCGAACTAGGTCTTAGGCGATTTGTCCTATCGCGATCTATTGTTCTGTGACTGTTTAGGCAGATCTTGCAATCCGATCTAAACTCTCGCAAAATGAGAAACGATCGCCACGCATACTCAGCGCACTTCCTATAGAAAGAAAGTACTAGAGACACGAACGCCGTCTTAAAACCGACTCGTTCCTAGAAATTTTCTTAAAACCGACATATTCCAAGTCGTCAATCTGAAACCCACCAAATCACAGTCCCATCGTCGTCTTTAAATCGACCCAAATTGTCGATCATCCCAATTTTCAAAAAATAAAACGTACACAACCCTTCAAAATATCGGTTCAGCCGTTTTCTTTTTTTAAAAAAGAGGGAGTATGTACGTATACTATACTCGTATACTCACATACTTCAAAAAAAATTTTGCCTCGGCAACAAAAAAGGCTTTTGAGAAAGCAAAGTCTCACAGAAACAGACATAAAAACAATTAGGCAATGCGATGCCTCATTAAAATCGTCCCAAAAAGGCAAACGACAATCTAAGATTCATCTAAACGCTAGCAACATATCCAAATCATCACGAACATAATCTCAAGGACTTTACAGCATTTCTTGTCGCAATCATGCGTTTAGAAAACCTATACCAGTATCAAACTGAAACTCGACGATTAGCTAAATTCTTGAATACCTTTTCAACTTAATAAAGCGAGTTTCGTATAAAAATAAAAAATTATACGAGAAATCTTCAAGCATCAAAGCATTGATTTTAGTTTCTGTTGAACCAATTGAGTCACAGAAAAGCATCAAAAACAATTGCGAGAAGAAAAAATCGAGAATAAAAGTAGCAGCAAGCACAGCAAAGGAAACGCCTTCTCCCCGCTCGTTGACTAGATCTACCGATGGTTGACCAATTCTTTCCGCTCGAAAAACGAATATGTCATGAGAATCCTCTCAAAAGCCTACGAAAAACGTTCTGCGACTAGATCGTAATGAAATAAATTTTTGGTAACCTTCCATGAGTAACTCCAAGCAACTTTCACCAAAGATTGAAATCAAAGCAGAAACGCTTCTCGTAAAATCTGTGGAAACAACACTACTTTGACATGTCCATACATAGGACCGATTTACTACCTTCATAAAACCGGTCGCCCGTTACTCACGCGAAAAATCTTTCGTACAATCAGATCAAGTTATACAAAGCAACTTGCGTAAGTAAACATAACAGATTTTACGAAAAATACTTTCGTATAGCAAAAACAAAGCTGCATAATCCGACATTGGACGACCAATCTAAAGTTTATCTCTTCGTACTCCGATCTTATAGATCTCATTTTTAGCCATGCGGCTTGCTGTCTTCTGCCTTTCATTCCCCTCGGTCACATCCGAGCATGCAATCATCCCGCAACTGACTCTGCACTGGTTCTGTATCAAACCTCTTAGGCTTCATCTTCCTCAGACAAGAATGAAAGAATTTTCATACGACTATAGGAAACATTATACGAAATATTCATCGTATAACTAAAACCTGAAGCGGAAAATTGTTTTCTAAAACCATCGGCCATCTTAACATAGAAAACTACGACTTGGCCTATCAATCTCGACAAACGCTCCTTGGCCCTTGGCCGAACTAGAATTCGGCGTCCCATTTAGGACAATTCTAAACTAACTTGACCTTCATGTTAATAAGAAAGTGCCATGGTCTAATCCTTGACCAGCTACGTCCTCGGCTATGCAGCTGAACACATCCTTCATGCCAAGCCAAAACATTCGAGCAACCACCGCACCATCTGATAACTTAACAGCAAAATGACAATCCACAATTTGTCAAAAATACCAAGTGACGATTACACAAATTATTATCGTATAACCCAAAAACGGAAATCATATGATAAAGACTTTACAACGAGACTCAGTCCTAACAACTAAACGGTTAACGAAAAACTTGAACTTGTCAAAAATCGATCAAGTTCCATTTACTCTACGATTCAGTTTAAGCCCGCAATGTTTTACCCATAAAACACGGCATGTAAGGAAAAATTCGTAACAAAGCTCCTAGAGCTATACGAAACATCCTTAAAAATACACGAAATAAAACTCCGGGTGCCAACTCTTCACAAAGAACAGTGAAGGAAAACACTTCTTCCCAAGGACAAATCTACACGACCGCTTGGTCCTAATTCCTCTATCATAAATCAAACTCCTTAACATCCAAACAGGAACAACAATTTTGGTTGTGAACATCGGTAGACAAACCAAAATGCTTCTCCAATGCAGGGTTAAGACTAAACCCTTGCAATATCGCGAAACATCTTCAAACCCGCGAACAATACGAAAGAAAAATTAATTTTCAACATCGCGAGACATCGCAGACGCCTGAAGAACCGTTTATTCGACCAAATTACCTTTCTCGATAAAGACAACTTCTTGGAAGACCAACCAATTATATGCACTAACATCTCCTCAAACATGCATTCTTCTTGAAGACTCAAAAATGACATTATCTACCATTATGTTTGTTGTTGATCACAACAAACTCTTAACGTTCGAAACAAACTTAGCCATCTTGATAGGCAATGGATTTGATCCACTTTTACCCATGGTTTATAGGTGTTTTAATAACTATTTACTATATTCTAGAGTCTATTTAGTATATTTATAGGTCCAGGAGTGATTTGGAAGAAAGTGATGATTTTAGAGCATTTTGGAGATAAAAGGAGAAGGCATCCGAACTGAACATCGAGCACGACTATCGGTCGTCATTGAGAAGGAATAATCGATCGATGTTCACATCAGGACATCGATCGACAGCGAGCGCGCAAAAGCATGTTTGGTCCAAGCCAATTTAAAGCCCAAGATTTCAGCAAATTACAAGATTACCCCTGATGAGTTTTTAACATAATACTTATAGTTTGCCAAAGGGTTAGAGGCAAAGTGTGCTTTCTTGTTCCCTTGTTTTAACAGCAAAAGTTTTTAAGGTTTCCTAGGATTTTAAGAGAGTTGGAGAGAAGATCCAGAGAGATTTGTGATTGGAGCACCATTGATTCTTACTAATTCTATGTAGTTTTCTTACCTATTCTTTGTTATTATGAATTACTTAGCTATGTCTGAGTAGTTCCATTGTTAGGTTTAGGGTTCAAATTGGTTATGAGGGATTAGCCACAACAATAGATTGCTAAGTTATGATATTCATCATTAGGATTTTCATTAATGCATGTTTCTAGATTAGCTACCTAGAACTTTCCTTAGGAGTTGAAGACACAAGTGATAACTTGCATCTCATCCTGAATCCGTCCTAATTGAGTTAGAATTGTTAGAGTAAGGCAAAAGCTGATATAGGAAGCCTAGTGAGCATAATTAAGCCTGTGTGTAAAGCTTGACTTAACGCTCGTCGATCGATATTCCCATAGAATAATCGATCGACAGTGAGATAGGTGTATCAATTGAAATTCCTCTAGACTCATCGATCGACACTGAGTTGTGTCAATAGACAAACCTAGAAAGCGAACGCCGATCGGTTTGTTGTCTATGAGCTTGAGCTCTATAATATCATGCATACAACTAATAAGCACCTATAGGATTATAATCCTGATTACCTGAATAGAAAGCCTAAATCTAGCTACTCTAATTAATAGTCTTAAACCCAAATCAATCAACCGAGCAACTACCTTGCTCACAACCTGCTTGCTTACATTCAATCATAATCAACCTAGCTTAATCATCCTGATTAGATCTATTAGGTTCCCTAGCTCTTTGTGGATTCGATCCCTAAGTACTACAGCTGAACCTCTTATTTGAGAGAGGAATTCACTCCTTAGGGTAATTTGAGTGAGATCACATCTCATAGAGATAGCTCTCAGACATCTGACACAAGGATAATAGCGCTATAAAAGCAATCTGAAATTTTGGTCAGCACTTCCTCGACTTAGAAATTGTCGTTGGAGGAGATGCTCGATTCCTACCAGATAAGTCATATAAGCCGAGAACCTATCGCAGACTTTCATGGCTACTTCGGCTTACGTATCGAATATGGAATAGGTAAGCCGAAGTAGTCATCACACACCCAAAAACCTACGGTAAACCTAGGTCTTACCCTATACCCAGCACACTGGTCTCTAACATCTCAAAGCATGGTATCTAAAGATACGAGATCCCAAAATTTGTCTCTTCGTATATTCCAACGTTCATGAATCTTTGCAAGATTATATTTTTCGAATTTCTTCGCCTAAAATGAATAACGAATATGACGATCTAGAAAAGAGTTAGAATATGAGATGAGAACTCATAATCTTCCCTCTACATTCACACGAATACAAACATGCTATTAAAATGCGAAAATCAATTCATTAAACGCGAAGCGGCAGGGGTTCAAAGCCACATGCATCTAATCCCGAAAACATAAATACGGCCACACTCGTCCAAAGCAAACAGCCAGCAAGACTACTCTCGAGGCCGACAAAGGTCCAATAAAAATGCCATCGGCAGCAACATGTCCGATAATCTCTACATGACACACAACTAGACCGTAGATGTCTCACTGGAAAACAGATCATAAGAACCTTAACTCCAGGAAGAACTACGAAAGGCTTGATCCCTTCGACAAGGGTACGTAGGCAACCTTTACAAGGCTCAACCCAATCTTATCGAATTCCACTTTTAGTAGAATGAGCAGACCACTTTCAACCATTAATTCCGCTTAACTTGCCTGACCTACTTAACCACTCGCAAGAACATTGCGAAAATTTGAGCGAGTTGGGGAGCTAACTGTTAGGGTCAAAATCGGTCACGAAAGAATCAATGCCGAAAAGTTCCCGAGAAACCTTTCTAAAAGGAGAATAAAAATATGGAAAACTAAAACTTCGTATTTTTAAGAGTATTACACGACAAACTCTTCAGAAGGGATCATTCAATCCCTCAAACGGACAATTTCCAAGCATCAGAACAACCAAACCAGCATCGTCCGACCCACCATCGGGCAAGTTGGATAAGCCACGTCCAACTCGCCATTGGGCGAGTTGGACGACCCACATCTAACTCACCCAATGGCAAGCTAGGTCGACCAATCCAACTCGTCATTGGGCGAGTTGGATGAACCACTTCCAACTCGCCCAATGGTGAGTTGGATCAGTCTTTTCTAATTCGCCATCAGGCGAGTTGGATTACTCCAACAACATGCATTCTTGTCTCCAGAACTCCCCCCTTTGGGTGTCAGTCAAACTATCTCTTTTTCGTCTCGATCGGAGTTACCGTTGAAACTATACGAATAAAACAACGAAGACTTATTTCCTCGTATAAGTTCCGATCGATCATATAAAATGATAACGGTTAACTTAACACCATGATAACTTGGCTATACGATTGATTTCCGCTATTCCATAAATCCAACGTCGTACTAAGGGAAAATCTCTCAAAAGAAACCGTAAAAACTTTTTAGTCGAAAAACGTCCCAAGGGGTCTAAAGCCCGGCAAAATCCCTGTTACAATTTTTTACGAGAATCGGCCCAAAATCACTATGACGGTTTATCGAATATTCGAAAGGAAAGATAAATGTCAAGTTCGAAAATAAATGTCAAGTTTCAAGGGATAATCATGAAGATCGGGAAAATTGAATACTTCCATGAGACGATAAATTCGACCCTAGGGCAGAAAAGGAAAGCCTAAACCGACCTAGGAGAGTATATAAGGGACGCGAAGGTGAGAGACGCAAAGGAGATTCCTTCAGACTCTTAAAACTCTCTGCACTTAGAAACTTAAGACATTATTTCCTACTTGATCTGTTTCTATGAGTGGCACTCTATCACTAGACGAAATCGCGCAAGCAGTTCGATCTCTTGGTATACTTATTCAATTGAAATACGTTCCGCTTGATCCTATAAAGGGGTACGTAGGCAGCCTTTAATAAGGTTCAGTCCAAAATGAATCAAAACCTTCTTTGTATCTTTTTCGTCTTTTGTTATCTGGCCGCGACTCAACTAGGTTTAAGGTTTTAGGTGGCTAGAACTAGGTAATTCGCTGACAGCATTTGTGGCCAAACCTTTTATAATATTTTGTAATGTTCGCAACACTTTTACGATGATTCGAAATAATATCTTCCTTTTCTATAAATTCGCTTTGATGTCTTTTCATATTTTTCTGCATTTATTTGTCACTTATCATTGGTTCTCGCAGAGATTTCGGGACCTCAGAGAATGTTAGGGTTTCTTGATTTTTTTTCGAATACGGAAATCGACGGAGTGAATTTCGGTTCCCACAGTAGAATTGTCGGCTCTAAAATCATCTGTAATATTTCTCATAGTTTGTAATAGCATAATTATCCAGTGTTAAAAAAAAATAGCCAGTAGGCGTCATAAGAGTACACCCAAACAGTCGGGTAAAACATAACAGAAATATTCTCATATTTAAAGCATAAATCTAGTGCTTTGGGAAACATGAATAAGATTGATGACGATGTTGTTAAATGATGATATACCATGGATTTTACTCATTTTAGCCATGGTATATAGCTGTTTTTAAATACATATTAGTTGTTTTGGAGTCTTTTTAGTATGTTTTCAGGCTTTGGAGTGATTTGGAGGAAATTGGTGATGTTGGTGCATTTTGGAGATAAAATGACAAAGACCCGTAGCTGCCCATCGACCAGACTATCGATCGATGGGCAAAGGCAATAATCGATCGACACACACTCTGTGTTGGGTTCCAGCCAACTTTAAGCCCAAGTCCCACAAGAATTACCAGATTACCCCTGACGAGTTTTAACCTAATATTTATGTGCTCTGTCATTGTTCAAGGCAACACACGCTTTCTTATTTTCATACAGCAAAATACTTAGAGTCTTAGGTTTGGAGAGAAGATCCAAGAACCCCTTCAGAGATTTGTGATTGGAACTCCAGTTTTTCTACTCTATTCCATTTATGCAGTTTTCATATTTTATTGTTATGAATTGCTTAGCTATGTCGGAGTAGTTCGCCTTTGTTAGATTTAGGGTTCAGATATTCATGAGGTATTAGCCCAAAATGTAGAATTGCTAAGTGTTAGGATATGAATCAATTAAGCTGCTTAATGTATGTGTTCTAGAGTAGCTAACTAGGACATTGCCTATATATATTAGGGCGCAAGCAGAAGCTTGGTTCTCTGTCTGAATTAGTTTGGATTGTGCTAGGATTGCTAAAAACAAGCAGAAGCTGATTTAGTTAAACCTAGTGAACACGTCAAACCCGGGCGATAACGCTCCCTAGAAGATTCATCGATCGACAACTCATTAGTTGTATCGATCGACGGGCTGAAAGGTGTATCGATTAACACCTTGTTGTTAGAATCGATCAACACATTCTCAAGACCAACAAGCGACAGTTGAGGTCCTAGATCCGACGATAGATTGTCTAAAAATACGAAAGTTGATCAACTATTCTTGTTGTTTGAGTTCTAGAATATCCATTATATGCTTAATATCTATATTTTTATAATCTTGATTGTCTGCATAGAAACCCTAAGTCTAACACTTTCCATATCTGTCTTAAAACCCCAATCAATCAATCGAAAATTTACATTTTTACCCCTGATATTTACTGCTTTAAACCTATTTGCCTAATTTAACTACATAACTAGATAGATATATTGTGTGTCTTAGCTCCCTGTGAATTTGATCCCCAAACGCTACAACTCAATCTCTTATTTGAAAGAGTAATTCACTCCTTAGGATAATTTGAGTGATATCAAATGACACTTACAAATGTGTCCAATCTATTTTCAGTGGTTAACCCTAAATGACCAAGATCCCTGGTAATCTCTGGCTACTTTGGGTTGCATGTAAATGTAATAAATATGTCATGAAATCTATAATTCCTACATATAGACATTGCACCAAGGTAGTGTTGATGAATATACGGTGGTCCTCCGGTAAAACTTAATGGAATATAAATTCTTGTACCTTGATCATTTATAATTTCAAAGTAAGCCCAGAGGCTCGATAATACTTTCATAGTTATTGCAACGAAGTTTCTTTTGATTGAACCAAAGGTAATGTAAACAATTGATTCAATCATTGTGTACCCGTCGACAACAAACTGCTGGAACAACCTCCATGATCTGGTTATGGTTGGAGATTCACCATACCTCTAAAGAATTTTATACGAAAAAAATCTCTCGCGTTGTGGTAGATTTCTATTTCCTACCAGTTGTGTCTTGATAACCAATTGGTATGTCAAGACGAAAACCTTCTTCAACATAAGGTAATAATAGAGGATATTGAAGAGGAAAATATGATGGATGAAATTCGCTAATTCTCTGAAATCTACCCGTGTTAGTCTCGAGAATAATATCTTGTTTCTCCTTATTTATGACATAGTCTCCAAGAATAAGTGCTGAAACCTCATCAGCTATATGCATATTATGTGTTCTTCTATCCTAAGCTCTTCCATCAATCAACCTTAGCTTAAAATTTTCACCTCCCTTGAGATCAAATTTATCCCTAGCTTGTCCGAAAGCCTTAACATGAGGATTATGCTCATCCAAAAAGTTCTTCAAAATTCGAACAATATTCTCCTTCATACTAGAAACGTTGGCTCCAGTAGCTATGAAAATTAATAGTGGTAAATTATATAATTTAACATATATTATGATTAAATATAATACTAACCATGAATTATGCACCAAACAAATTACCGGTAAACATTGATGCGGTTTGAAATTTCGTTCATAGTATCAGATATGTAGAGCTGCATAAACTTGGAGATTTCACCATATGCTGGTAATATGTCACCCATTAGGTGATATTTTTCACCATTCATTTAAAAACATATGGACCACGACCATTGTTAATAGTATGGTCTATTCTTCGACCCAGTGATGTGAATGGAACCATCATGTTATATGCTCGAATAAACTCACGGAAGTGTTTACTCAAAGCCCCCCTTTTGCATAACAAATGTACCAACTCAGTAGGAGGATTTGGAAGAGCTGGGAGAACAATCTTTCTCCTTTTACAACACATAGTAAATGACGGTTTAGATTGCTTTCTTGGGTTTCCTAGTCTTTCACCATACCACATATGAGCTTTACAAAAAGAACATTCATATATAGGATCACCTTCAACTTGATAACCTATAATAATTATAAGAAAACATTAATATAAGAGAATATCATTTGACAGCATATAATATAATGATATACTAAGGTTTTGATTGCATGTGTACTTAAGATATATCTTCCCATTTGATGAATTATGTTCACGAAACTAGGTGTTCCGGTTGGTACATACATATTACGTAAATGACTTCATTCATAACATGCCATGATGACTGGTCAATGTTATAATCATTATCATTGATATAATTATCATCGACAGGATCAAATTCACTATTCATTACGTATCTATTTTGATAAGATGCATATACAAAAATATATATAATCTCCTTTAAATTATCAGTGAAATATGTTTTCTTATATGTTAGTGAGCATCATATAAAATACAATATTACCTTCAATATGATCTTCTATTATAACATTCTGACAGGTGTTTATGTGAACATTTTCTTTGTTTGTATGAACTATTGGTATTTGTGTTTGTTTTCTTATCGACGCCTTTCTTATAACATGTCGTATACGTGGATTCAGTATACTAATTTCCACTATGACAAACAGTTTCATAAATCCTAATTCACTGATATAGAAAGAATAAACATATAGTAGATATTAGTAACAATGTATGGTTCAATACAAATACCTGGAGACAATATAATATTGGGAAGTTGTCTCCATGATTGTTCACTAACAACACTTACATTTGATTTTTTTCAACAAAATTTAAACAATAAGATACCATAATAAGTAATTTCAATACTAGTGTTCCAAAAAAAAAAAAAAGAAGTAATTTCAATACTCAAAGAAAAAACGTGTACTAACCAATTGTATTGAAAATATTCATTAGTGGAATCTTATCAGCAACATTAGTTCCTACAATATATTTGTATTGTCTTCATCCTATTTTAGTTATAAACCAACATTATTAATAAAAAGGAACTAAAATATTGGGAAAGTCATATATTACATTTTCTAAAAAAGTGGAGAAATGGTTGTTCCAATATCTTGACTGACATTGTTCACTTGTCCTATAACATTTGGAGATATTTGACTCTGGAACTGATTAGAAGCTTAATCTATAAATCAAGATTTAAACAAATATATTAACAAAATTATATGTTACAAACTTATTTGAATGTAAACAACCAACTAAATCTATGACGCAAGAAAAATGCTCCTTCCAACAACATTTGATCCCAAATCAATTGATCGTCTTCCACCAAATTAAGATTTATTAATATTCAAAAAGAACCATTCATCATAATGATTAATTTTTGTAAAAATAGCAAAAGTAAAATCATATTTTTGCTAAGTGGGGAGACTCTTCGGTAACAATAGAAGGAAGAGAATTTAAAACTATTCTAGACGGACCAGGTTTTCCTACAATAATAAAAATAGTAGAACGTGTTAATCTATTATTAGTGAAAATTAAAGAATAAATCTACTCAATGATACAATAAAATTTACGTTTTTGATAAGAAGATTTATCATTTACACCACCACATATTGGTGGCCTTCTTCCACCTAACATTCTTATAAAAATGTTAATGACGTGCACATTGGATCTTTATATAAATATTTTCCTTTATTTATATACACTTACGTGGTTGCCTTGGAGGTGAAGTCAATTGATTTGAACTTTCACTTGTTTTCAGACCCATTACAAAATAACACAATCAAAAATTTCTCTCCATTTAAAAGATAAGGGCATCTTCAATGAATACCCTCTCAATAGAATAAACATCATTCTCTTTATTCTCTATTACATGTGTTGATGGATAGAAATGTGAATCCTACATGTGGACTTTGGTGAAATAGAGTTTTCGTTGTTAGATGAGAGTTATAAAATGGAAGAACTATTTTCTGAAAATTATAAAATGGAATAGTGAATAAAAAAAGCATATATTGTGATATGGAGATGTGTTTTGTGTCGGTATTTTGAGTATTGGTAAGATTTTATTAAGATTCTATGGTACAATTTTATACTTTATAATTATAAACAATGATATAATATGGAAACTGAATCTTACCCGAAAGTGTTGATTGCAAAACAGCTATGAAACATAAATAGTTAAATATTAACGTGTGAATATCTATTATTGTTATTTGTTCCAATGCTATGTATAATATATATTGGCTGTCAATTGTGTCGAAGCTCAAAAATTTCAGGTATTGTTGTGAATTATTAAATTCGATAAATAGTTTTAATTACCATGTGTTACTAAGCAAACAAAACCTCAAACATAATAACATATGATGTAGCAAAAAAACACAATGATTGAATGTTAAAAGTATGAAAAATGTTAAAAACTTCGTATCTAAAACAAAAGTAGCAAAATCATTAAAATCGACAAACACATAAAAAAAATCATAAAATCATTTCTTCCCCTCCATTTTAATCTGTTTTGTCACTGATTGTTGATCTTAAACATCAGTTATCGGGTTATCATTATTTGACTTTGGTGTCAGTGTGTCGGTCAGAGATGATTCAGAAATTTTTTAGCACTTGTAAGTACTAAAGACTGCATAGCGAAATTAACTAAGTCAAAAGAGTCAATTATAAAATAAATTATTTGATGTGTTAAGAAAGTATAAAGAGAGTAATACACAGGAGAAATTTTAAAGCCATTCATCAATAATATTTTGATCATCCAAATAACAGTCTACAACATAAGGTGAATAACCGAACTTAGTACTGTCCCCTTTGAAAGAAACATTAAAACTAATTTTCTTCCCAACAATGGAATTAGGCAACTCAGCATATATAGGTATGTGATCAAGCTGAAAAGAATACAAAAAGACATTATATATTAGTATCTCAATGAAATGCATGTACGATATTTAAATTTTCCTCCTTGTATTCCTGAATCAAATGGTCGGCATACCTTCCGAGAATATTTTCAGCAATTTGATCAAATATCAAAAACCTCGTCTAATTATAATTTCATTTGCACGAAAAACCAAATAATATTTAGTTACATAAAATATTTTATTTTTGCAATCTAAGCAACATAATTTATAATTTTATAAAATTAAATACAAATATTTAATAAAATATACCTTGGCAAGACCTGATTAACATCACCACACGTCTTATAGTTGAACTTCGGTTGAGTTCCATCATTTTCAAGAAATTCACCATATTTATGAACTTTCAAACTACTGGTTTTTCTTACACAATAATTCCAATTTTTGGATGTTTAAATCCCATTGGTGTCACACAACAAACCTCTTTTCCAAACTTCATATAATATAACACTCGGATGATATTGTTATATACAAATAGTTTATAAATTGGCTATAAACAAAAACTCTTTTATTTGACTCTAAAATACCGGATAAAGTCTTTCGAGGATTTCTCGAAAAACATTCACTGCAGATATCAAAAGAATTACCAAATAATATATGATTGAAATCACATTGTGTAATCATTTTATGATTATTGTACATAATAAACAAAAATAAATTGTTTTTGATAATGCCTAATCATTCTACTTATAAAATTATCACGAGTTGAATATATGTACCTATTTTGGAAATGATAAACATGTTCAGTAGTAGGATCAAACAATATATGTGTGATACTAAAAGCATTTGATATGCTTATTTCACCTATAATACACCGCAAAAACAATAGACATATGATTTGAATAAATTCAAAATAGCATATATGAAGAAAGAATAAATATTGTTATATGTTTGTAGGATTGAACAAACATAAAACGCATAACGCATACAACAACCGCGTCCATTTTTTCTTATATTTATTTTATGTAAGATGTATCTCGCAAAACCATTTGGAGTTTGGAAGAATTTTTTGACTTTCTTTTAGTCTTCACTTCGTCAACATTATCAACCTGAATCATTTGTCCAATTACATCTATCAATTAAAATAAGCCGAAGATGGCAAACACGCGAGATTAGTCATACCATAACTAAAGTAAGAAATGCATGTTATTTTAAAATTTTAAATATATAAGAATATAGTTACCTATCAATATGTTTCTTACCTATCAATATGTTCTTTACTTTCAATATGTTCCGTTCATATTTTTCATCTAACACCTCACCAAAATCAGTGAAATACTTTTCCAATACATCATTAGGAAACCGGTCAATTTTTTGGTCCTAGTTTTCCTTAAGGATTGCCAGTTTGTAAGGAAAAGAATTGTTCATGCACTCGCCACCCTATTCTTTTGGACTAAAAGCGTTTATTGATAGACCTTGACCTTTGTTCAGAAGATGTTTATGTTTTTGAACCAGTTCATTCTCAAAAGATGCGTGCAATCTGGTATCCTATGAAATTTCAAAAAACATATGGTTGGTGATCATATGTCGTGAAGAAATCTTATTTCTGCTTTGAAAGTAATAGTAAGAGAAATAATACACTTAGAGTTGCATCCACAAGGACTACACCATATAGTTTCTTATGCAACTATCCCAATGAATATCACTCTGATTTTGGTTTGATCGAATTAGGGTTGATGGTAGCCGGTTAATTTAAATGGTTTGATGGTTGTTTTGAAAGGGTGGAGTGACCCGCCAGCTAACTAGCTTCCTCCGATCTGGTTTAATGGATTGATTGGTCACACTGAGTTGCGAAAAGGCCTCAAATTCACCTCTCTCTCGTTCTGGATGTCACACACCAGTCAACTTGAGAGTTTGTTGATTGTTTTGGGTTCACACACCTCCACAATCAAGTTGTTCAAAGAACAAATGAATCACCAAGTATGAAAGGAAATAAGTTTTGATAAAATTGATGATTAGTTCTCTCAATGAAACAAAACAAAGTTTAAAAGGAAAAACAAGTCAAATTCGTGCATGAGCGCCGAGGGAACATAAGAAAATAGTTTAGGTGGTGGTTGAGACCGAAAAGTAAATGAAACTGGTCGTGGTGGTATAGTTTTGACCACACAACTTTTCCTCATTCTTCATGGACTGTATCATGTATCCAAGTCTTTCAGTCCGATTCTTGGAGTTGGATCTGGTAATAGGTCCAAGAGAAATGGTCAGTGGATCATTTTGGGTCGAAATAGAGCTGTCTCGTCCATCTTCGTTTCTTGACTATTTGGGCTCATCCATGGTATGACCATCAGCTTTACCATCTACGAATTGACCATCAACTGGGCTGTCAATGTTCTGATCATCAACGGGCTTGTCCATTTCTTGACCATCAACCGGGTTGTCTATGTCCTGACCAACAACTGGCTTGTCCATATTGTTCCTGACCATCAGCTGGATGTCCCTCAATTGGCTTGTTCATGTCCATGATTGCATCATCCCCTCCTCCTTTGAGAGGATTTGTCCTCAAATCTGACTCTTTTCCCATCTCAAAAAGAATTAGTTGTTGAATAGAAAACAATCACTAGATCCACCTCCATCATACATCCATTTCTCCCTTGATAGCTTCTTGAATTTAGTAACTCCACACCCATCGTTTACCTTATCAATCATAGGATGGATTCATTGAGCTCATGTTCCAACTTTAGACTTCTTGAATTGAAGAGCACATGCATCTTGATTCTGCAACTCGTTATGATACGTATTTTTGTAACATAACTCTACAAGTTTATCCTTCTTAAATGACCAGAGAATCTGAAATCCTCTTCCTCTCTCAAACAACCAAGTTTGAGCTTTGATCTTTGTATTCCAAAACGCTGAGTCTCCAAAAACAAAATTCATAGCTTGTTCCTTCTCATAAATTTCCAAGTAACAGAACTTAATTATTTCCAAATATGATCCTCGGAACTCATATCCACTTAGGGATTCACACAGCTTCTTTTTCGTATTTTACTTCCTTCAGCAACTCAAAACAGAGAATATAAGGATATGGCTGTAGAAAGTACCTCTTGGATAGTTTATCACATATGCTTCTGGTTTTGTTCTGCAACAAATTCTCCATGGTAGCTTCCTTTCTTTCCAGCTGCGTTTTCACCTTGGAAACCACCTCTTTTTGCTGTGTTTCCACAGATTGTACGATCACCTCGTGCTGAACTTTAACCATAGTTGTAGAAAGCTTAAGACCCTTGAACCTGAGACACTTCTTCATGATCAACTGCTCACTCTTTTCAGCTTTGTCTTTGTGTTCTTCCTGATCTGAACTTTTCTCAAGCTTTGTTCTTTCTCTATCCAATCTCATTATCTCTAGCAGGTTGTTGATTACCCATGGATTTGCATCTTTTTGGCTTCTTTTCTTTCATATCTACTGAACCATAATCATGAGAAGAACAAGATGTCTTGCTGCTGCTAAATTGTGGATGAAGTATCCTGGATAAACTTGATGGACTCTCATTCAAATCAAGTTGACCATAGCTTCTGGATGCAAACCTTTTCTTCATGATCGCTTTTATTTCAAACCAAAAAGAAACATGTGGTTCTCCATTGAATCTCCTGGTCTTAGAAACTTTATCCCACCAAGTGAATGCATATCCATAGAAACCAGTGACTGCTAGATGTACCATCTTCTTGGTGTAGTCATGGCAACAAAAAACCAACTCCATCTCTTTCTCCCATTCCTGGTATGCATCTGAATCAATCTTCCCATATAAGGAAGGAATCTAAAAAAAAACTCCATTGTTGCTTTAGGGTCAGATTTCTCCATCTCGGTTCTCTTGATTACAAAAAAAATACATGGAATATTGCTGGGTATGTGATAGATCTCTTGATCTCAGAGAAATCAAACCCAGAACTCAGAGAAATCAATCCCAGAGAAACAAATAATTCAAAATTAACCAAAAATCAAAAATAAACCCAAAAAGAGATAATCTTGAAACAGATGAGGGACTAAGAAATAAACCCAGAAACAACAGAGAACTCGAAATTCAATCCCAGAAACAATAGAGAAACAAAAATCAAACCCAGAGAAAACAGAAACTGAATAGAAACCCAGAAAACATAGAATCTGTAACAGAGAAAGGGTTAAAGAAATAAACCTAAAACGAATCGATCTTCAGAGTGGTGCTCTGATACCACTTGATGCAACTATCCCAATGAATCTCACTCTGATTTTGGTTGGATCGAAATAGGGTTGATGGTAGCTGGTTAATTTGGTTTGATGGTTGTTTTGAAAGGGTATAGTGATAGGCAAGCTAACTAGATTCCTCCGATCTGGTTTGATGGATTGATTGGTCACACTTAGGTTTCGGAAAGGCCTCAGATTCACCTCTCTCTTCTTTTGGATGTCACACATTAGTCAACTTGATAGTTTGTTGGTTGTTTTGGGTTCACATACCTCCACAAATAAGTTGTTCAAAGAACAAAATGAATCACCAAGTTTGAAAGGAAATAAGTTTTGATAAAAATGATGATTAGTTCTCTCAATGAAACAAAACAAAGTTTAAAAGGAAAAAACATATCAAATTCGTGCATGAGCACCTAAAGAACATAAGAAAATAGTTTAGGTGGTGGTTGAGACCGAAAAGTATATGAAAGTGGTTGGGGTGGTGTAGTTTTGACCACACAACTCTTCCTCATTCTTCATGGGCTGTATCATGTATCCAAGTCTTTCAGTCAGATTCTTGGAGTTGGATCTGGTAATAAGTCCAAGAGAAATGGTCAGTGGATCATTGTGTGAACCGAAATTCGCACTATCGATTTCCGTTGAATTAGGAAAGTTAAGAAAGTCATAATTTCTCAAGCTAAACCACACGCCAAGCAATCAAAAACACGAAAACGCAAACGGAAAAAATATGAGAATCGAAAAGAGAGCGAAATTGATCTTATTCCGAATTTGCGTATGAGCGGTACAACGAGGTAAGAGCCTTGGCTACGAGAGATGTCGGCGAGATCCCTAGTTCTAGCACCTAAGACTGCAAAAACCCTAATTGAGTCGCAGCTCGAATAACAAAAACGGAAAGTTGCCTAAATTGCTCTAAGTATTGCTCTGAATGATAATTCTTGTGTGTCTTAGCCCCTTCAGCCTCGATCTCCTTATATACTCCTTCTAAGGCGGCTTACATTTTTCCCTTTCTGCCCCCGGTCGAGCTTATCGCTTCGCGGAAATCTTCCATTTTCCTTCAATCTCTGTATTTATCTTCGGAAACTTGGCATTTATCTTCGGAAACTTGACATTTATCTTCGGAAGCTTGACTTTAACTTCTTCTGGGCGACAGATGATAAACCGTCATAACGATTAGGCTTGGTTTCATAAAATCATAAGTGGGTTCTTTGCCGTGTTCTGACCCTTTTTGGGCCGTTTCCCAACTTTGGCGTTTTTATGATTTTATGAAAAGAATTTTTCCGAAACAACGTCAATTTCGAAGATCATTCAAATTCCTCGTATAGCGTAGGCAACTTTGGATGTTCAGCTAACTGTTGCCGTTCAATACAATCAATCCGAATGTACTTCGAGAAAAGAGGAGTTCCCGCGGTTTTTAAGTCGTAAAGTTCCAACGATGCCTCTGATCGAGACAAAACAAGAATGAGTTCGATACAATCTCGGGAGAGGAGTTACGAGGGCGAGGTGAAGACGGATTCTGATTGATCCCGCTCGGCGAACGGCCGAGCTGAATCCGTCTTGGGTCCAGCTCGGCTGTTCGCTGAATCCGTCATGGTTCCAGCTCGGCCGTTCGCCGAACTTGACTGGTCCAGCTCGGCGAACGGCCGAGCTGAATCCGCGGTTGATCCAGCTCAACGATTGGCCGAGCTGAATCTGTGTTGGGTCCAGCTCGGTGAACGGTCGAGCTGAATCCGTGTTTGATGATCAAGTTTGTTTTTTTAATGAAGAGAAAATTTTCTCGGACGTCTTTTCTGACGTTGATTTCGTCGTAACTGATTTTGACCCCAACAATCATTTTGGGTCAAAATAGATCTGTCTCGTCCATCTTCTTTTCTTGACCATTCGGGCTCGTCCATGGTCTGATCATCAGCTTGACCATCTACGGATTGACCATCAACTGGCTCGTCCCATTATTGACCATCTATGGATTGACCATCAACAGAGTTTTTTATGTCCTGACCAACAACTTGCTCATCCATATTGTCCTGACCATCAGCTGGATGTCCATCAACTGGATTGTTCTTGTCCATGATTGCATCAGTTTCCCGCTTTGGAGTTGTACAAAGTCCATTTGCGAATTTTCTGAGTCACAGGATGCTTCTATAAGATTCACCAGAACATAGTATGGAACATTTCTCGTGGCAATCGAAATTGTTTTGGAGAAGAGAGAGAGTCAAACGATTTGGTTGTAAATCTGAGGAAGTATATATAAGTTTTCGATTTCTTAACCTAGGAGACCGAAGAATATTCTTAAGTATATCATAATTTTCTGTTTAAAAGATTTACAGTAAATATAGTACCTAAACTACCATAATATGTGATATTTAAATGAATGCCTAAATGATTTATGGTATATGCATTGGGATATTCTCTTTTACAAAGAAAAATTTTGAATATACTAGAAGTGTGGTTTTCGGAAACAATATCAAAACTGAATATCAAATTATATGTGATTATCAATCAATCAAATACCATAATATTCTAAATATCTAAACGACATAATCTATTATATTTCATATGTTTCACATGAAACATAAACCATATACCCTAAATATTACACTCTAACTGTATGGAATACGAATCCCTAAACATTATACCACTCAAAAAAAAATTATAATGTTGTATGTATATTAAAGAATAGCTTATGAGGACATGAAATCATAAATTAATAGCATCAATACAATTTTGTATATCTAAACCACACACACATATATATATATATATATATATATAATTTAAACCAACAATGGAACTTAGATTTCTACAGTAAATTTTCTGTACTATGATTTGAAATTACGATTTGAATTAGAGGATAACAAACCTAGCGAGTTTTGATTAGGATAACCAAAGGATAGATTAACACAAACCAAGATTGAGAAATCGGTAAATCAAACGGTTTAGGGAAGCTAATACCGCATCAGTCATATCATTAAGTTTAGAGAGACTAATCCTAAGTGTATTGATGAGTCACATATATCTCATTCTCCCATGTCATCTTTTCTTAGTCACATTAGTAAATAAGGCAGCCAATCACATTATAATCTTTTCAATTAAGCATCTTTTCAATTAATAGTATGATTGTATAATTGTATTCTATAATTGTATTTAATCTATAATTATATATAATTCATAAATGTATTTCATTTATAAAGGTATCTAATTTAAAACATATTTAATTACATATAGTTTGTATTTTGTAATTTTGTTTTTTTGAAATAATAATTCCATTTGCTAGGGAATTGCAAGAAAATGTTTCCAAGAGAATTGCAAGGGAAATTTTCCATTAAAATTGTAGAGGAAATACGTGGGTAACGGATTTGGGTTCAAATCCCTAGCTGCTCTGCATCTAGAGGATCTTTGAATCCCTCATATGAACCTGTCTTATATATATATATATATATATACATATTACTATTTTTCCGTTGCAAATTGCAAGGAAAACATTTCCGTCGGAAAATTTGCTAGGGATTAGCAACCAAAAGCAGTTTGCGAGTAAAGATTTCCGAGGAGAGTGTTTCTCTAGAAATTTCCTTTCAAATGGCCAATTCGCAAGGGAATTTCTAGAATTATTTTCCTTGCAAATCACGCTATTTCTTGTAGTGTTAGACACTAGACCCTTGAATCTTTTAACGAAGACCATGAGTCCTTCATTGGGACCCTGACACATCTTCCACAATTGCGTTTCTGAAGCTACTTTCCTAATTAACAGCAAGTAATCTTTGAAAACATGGCGGATAGTTCGTAAAAACTATCGTTGGAGTTCTACCTGAGTCTTGAACCAATTCAACGCCCGCCAAGTAAGGCTCTCCACGAATAGTTGACAGTAGCAGGCATTTTTCTCCTCATCGTTAAAGTATGCTTTTCTCATGGCTATTTTGAACATATTCATATGATCGTTAGCATCAGTTTTTTTCCAAGAAATATGAGACTTTGAGTTTGTCTAGTTCCAGACTCAAACTTTCGTGATTCTCCTCGTAAAGGGTGTATTTTGCGTTGCAGCAAGAACACGCTCTATCTCAGGAGCTAATTTTGTTTCTTGATGGATTTAGAATAGATATTATGTATCGAGTTCCGAAGAATGTTGATCACTTGAGTTGTTAGTTGGTCAACTCGATTCGCCGCAACTTAAGGCCCTATTGTGTTGACGTTTCTTCTAACTATTGTCTCCTTTCAGGATCTAGTTCATCGGCAAGGGGTTGTGTGCAAGCTGCAGCTAGGGCATCCAGTCATTTATTAGTTTCATTGTTTGATGCATCTTTTTGTTCAAAGCGATCCATGAGGTTTTGCATGATGCTCATCATGGTGGAGAGATCTGCAACTGGTGGAGCGGTGGCACCGCCCGTTTTAGTATTGTTTTCTCCGGTCATCTTTGATCTTTCTTGGATTTGTTTCCTAATTCCAAAGGCAGGGCCAATTGTTGAATCTGAATTTGGGGCGTTCAGGATGAAAGCACAAATTTAACGGTGAATTACTCGAAAGACATTTATGGAGAGATCAAGGATTGATTACTTGAGAAAAGCCAATTATGAGAGCCGCAACTCGCACAATCAAAATTTATAAACTTTTCAGGGAACTGGATTTTCCCCAAAGCCAACCGAAAAAATATACGCAGAACAAAATAAGAAAAACGTTCTTGAAAACAAAAGACTTAATTCTGAATTTTCGTAAGAGCGTTTCAGAGACCAAACGCTACATGATGTCCGTCTGGAAGCGAGATTTTAAGGGAATCAAATGAGAAGAGTTAGAAAAATCTAAACAAATCCGCTAGATTAGCAAATAAATCATATGTGAGTTGCGGCTTGATTAGCAAAGAAGCAAAAATAAAGCCTAAGGTTTCTAATTGCAAAGAGTTTCAATAGCTAAGTTTATGTCTTCATTATTCTCTATCCCGGCCTTAACTATATACTCCTCCAAGGTCAGCCGTATTGCAATTTTCCCGTATATACACATCTTTCTTCTTTCCACATTTCCTCTGATCTTTCCTTTTTGGTACAGAATCAAGTTTATTCCTTTCAAAAATCTTCCACTATCCTGTTTTCTTCCTTATTCTTCTCCAAGTAAATTAAACTGCCATTGAGATCGGGCTACTTTACGTGTTAAGTTGAAAATGGGCCGTTTCGTTTTTACACCGTTATGGACCGTTTTACGAATTATGCATTTTTTTACGAATTTTCTTGGAAAATTTGTTGATTTGCTCTGAATTGTGTTTTTTTGGGTCGTTATGTTACAAAATGATAAAAATCATTTCAATTTGTCAAAAACATATTCGGTGTTTGACTTAACCGTTTCCGTCTCTACATCTGGCTAGATTTTAGGGAAAATCGAGAATTTCTTGTTTTCTCCGTAAAATCTCAATACAAACTATGATTGTGACAAAATGAAGAACATTTCAGACGAGATTAAAGCAAGGACATGATGAACCGAGGAGTTGGCAATGATGAGGTGTAATGGGTGATGCTAAAGAGTGAGGGAAGGTTATGGGCGATGTTGAGAAGCTTGGGAGAGTAATGGGTGATGCTCGAAAGAGAGAGAGAGTCTTGTGGGCGATGCTAAGCAGTGAGAGGGAGTCAAGGATGATGCTGAGAATCTTGTGAGAGTAATGGGAGATGCTGGGGAGAGAGAGAAGGTCTTGTGGGCGATTCTGGGAGGAGAGAAAGTCTTGGGGCGATGCTGAGAGAGAGGAGTGTCTTGGGCGATGCTGACTAGGAGAGATAGTTCCCTATGTACAATGTTGAGGAGAAAGGGAGGAGAGAGAGAGAGAGGGTGATGCTTCTCTCTCATGGCTCTGTCTCGTGTATGCAGTTCTGCGTTGATAGTTTTGTATCTTCTCACTTGTTTTTATGAAATGTTTTTGAGAGTTTTACGGAAGTTTTTCTGTAAGAACTTTTGAAGTTAGTTTTATGGAAGATTTTTTCGTAAACTATTCAGTTTTATTTTTACATATTTTTTTGGTAAAAACTTTCCGAAGTTAGTTTTAGGAAAGATTGTCTCGTAAAATTGTTTTCTTTCGTTTTCGAGAAGTTTTTCCGTATAAACTTTCTGGAATCAGTTTCACGAAAAATTGTTTTGTAAAACTTTTTGTTTCCCTAAAACCTTCCTAAAGAACGTTTTTCCAGATAATTCTTGTTTGGACATACATCTTTCTATTTCCTTTGCATGAAGAAATATATGATGCTCTTATGTATTTTTGTTCAAGTTGGCACGGCATATGCAGAATCATTGTCTTGACATTTCCGGCTCATTCTTTTTAATGATACGATTCTTGGGTGATTTACCATTGATATCGCTAGGAAAAATTTTGACCCCAAGCACCCTAGCTTGGTAGAATTGCATGTAGTTCTGACGAGATAAAAATAACTGTTTAAGTGGAATCAAGGGTTAAGCGTCTCCCTTCCAACCCTAAGAATTTTTGAAAGCCGAAAAGAGGGTTGAATGGACATACTTTTCACATTATTATAAGAAGTGGGTGTTTTCTTCATTCTCACTTGCTTGCTCATCTCTTAGGAATTTTCTTAAAGGAGAATCTTTTTTTTCTCTCTCTCTGCTTCAAAAGACTTGTTGGGACTGCGTCAAGCAATATGGATGCTCCCCCTTCTCTACGAGCACCAAGGTGAGTTTCTTAGTTCTGAGGGGTATGACTAGGACTTCCGAGAACAGGTTGTTGGCACTCAGAAATACTTTATGTGTTCCGTATCGTTCAGGGTTCTGGGGATCAATGATCGTGCCGATAACCCTCCTCCTGCATACTTCACCTTTTATAGGCTTACCTCTCTTCTAGTTTCGTGTGGTTCCAGATCCCGTCGTTAATCCTCATCTCCCTCCATGAACAAGGATTGGCGTACGGCCAATTAACGTCGAGCTGGACGTGTATCATTTAAAGAATCTCTTGAAGAGGTCAAATTCTCTGATTTTTTATGTCAATCCGAGACCGCTTATGGGCAGGGCGAATGGCGGATCATGGTCTCGTTACTTCTTTTATGTTCTTGAAGATAACACATCTTGTGAAGAAGGCAATCTCCCATTTCTCAGGGCAACTTGGGGAAGGCTTGATAATCCCAAATCCGATGTTTCTCGAGATTATCGACAATAGAGATATAAAACCTTTTTGTTTATTTTGCAGTTAGAGATCTGATTCCTCGCTTTGCTTCTGATGTCATTGTTCTGCAAGATACTCTTTGACACAGGAATGTGGACTGGGCTCTCGGAAGAGAGGGTTGAAGAAGCCATAGCTCTTCGTGCTCCTTAGAGTCGTAGTGCGAAGCCGCTGATGCCTAAGTATACGATCGAGGGTCCTGCTATGATTTTTGGGTCCTTTGGCCATAACCTAGGATTATGATATTTTTCTGATGGTTGGGATGTATCCCGTTTTATATTTTATGTTTGCTTCAGTGGCTTTCTCATGCTGTGTATAACAACTTCCCGTAGGGCTTTTGTATACATGGCTATTTTGAACATATTCATATGATCGTTAGCATCAGTTTTTTTTTCTAAGAAAGACGAGACTTTGAGTTTGTCTAGTTCCGGACTCATATCTTTGTGTTGTTACATTACCTTTTACGGACAAAGTGTCAACGAGAGGGTAAGTGTGTGAGTGTGTTTCTCATTTCTTACGTCCTAGCAGATTGAAATACTCAGTTGTATTAAGATGAGAGTGTATGAGGTTTATACTCGCATAGCCTCATACATGTCCTATAACGAAGAGACATATTTTGGAATTCTGTATGGAAGATACTATGCATGTGAGATGTTCGAGACCATTTTTCTAGGTTTAAGGAAAGAAATAGGCTTACTTTCATGTCTGGAGTATGCACGGTCAATCCTAGTTTACTTTAACTTGTTGCAATTTTGACCTGATTACATCCTCGACTTGCAGCTCAATTGATGACAACTCGTCCTGTTGAAATGTTGTTAAAGGGTGAAGTCATGAGTTCGAATAACGCCAAGCGCATCAATAACCTGCATGTATGGCCAGGAGGGGCGCACATGAGAAGGGTTAGAGTCGGTGCCTTGCAGAACTGTGAGCCGGGTTCCAAGCGAGCGGGACAGATTGTCACATAAAAAGTCGACATTTTTTTGTGACAACCCGCCCCGTGGGAACTACCCGTCCAGTGGGCCCCAGGTTCACAGCCCTGCAGGGCACCAACCCTAACCCTTCTCATGTGCGCCTCTCCCAGCCATACATGTAAGTCAGATCAATTGGTGACAATTCGTCATGTGGGTTTGTTGTTAAAGGGAGAAGTTTTGGGTTCGAGTAACGCCAAGCGCATCAATAACTTACATGTATGGCCGAGAGGGGCGCATATGAGAGGGGTTAGGGTAAGTGTCCTGCAGGACTGTGAGCCGGGGTTCCGACTGAGCGGGATGGGTTGTCACAAAGTTCTCGGCTAAAATTTCTTGCTTCGATCACAGAATCGAGCACATCTCCAAGAGAAACCCGAAGATATTGACCAAAATTTTGGATTTCTCTTATATCACGATATTCTCCTTGTGTAAGATGTTCGAGAAGACAGGGTCAATCGGCGGGCAAATACTTATCTTTCCAACTCAAGTTTTTTGTTTATTTAAAGTCCGTGATGACTGTAAAGTGGGTTACTAAGATGATACTTTCATCGAGGAAGTCGCATACATTTGGAAGTCGATTTTTGAAAATCCGAGATGTCTTTTCGAGTAAACGTGGTTTTACGTTTAGAAAAGTTTTTGGGTTTGTGCGAAGGTTTTGTTTTGACCTTGTGGCTGAGAAACATTTTAGTTTGTTGTGGAAGGTTCATTCGAGCCTTCGCGCCCAAAAATTGTTTTGAGCCCGATGTGAAATCGAGTAAGTTTGGACCAAGAGGTCGCATACGTTTGATTTGGGAAGAGGTGTGTTTCTCAGCGGTGGTTTTCGAGGAGTTAGCTTTCCAAGATTGTTTGTGTAGTTTTTTCAGAAATATTTTTCGTATAACTTTCTAACACCACATGTCGACTCTTCAATGATTATTCATTTCCCTCCATAACGACCTTAACCAACTTCCAACAGCTTCTAACCACTGCACTCCTTATTGAGGTGAAGCTCCACTGTATTATGTTTCTAAATCAATTTTTTTTTATTTTTTGGTTTACTTTGATTTGATGGAATCTTCAGTAAATTATCATTTGTCTAAACAAAGTAAGCACGAAATCACTTTGATTTTGTGCTTACTTAGTTTGGATATATGAAAATTTATCGAAGATTCCATCAAACCATGAGTTCTTAAAAAACTGATTTGAAAACATAATTCAATGGAGCATCAGTTCGAAGTTGAATCAGCCTAATACGAATTATGATAAAGAAGTTATTTCACCTTCAAATCAAGTGATTTCATGCTTACTTAGTTTGGACATACAACAATTTATCGAATATTCAAATCGCGACATGTCAGTTGCTCCTCTTTCACTGTAAAATGATGCTTCTAAATTGCAGATGCTTCTTGAAATATAAAGATAGAGAAGTTCCGTGTTTTTGAAGCTGCTATTTGTGTCAGTAACTTCACTTTCCATATTTTGTTTTGTTAGCGAATTATCTACATTGATATAGGCTATTACCATGGAAATGGCTGTACAAGAGGCGTTTGACAACACCGGTAGAGTTATTACTGTTTCTTTCCAAAAATTGTATAGATGCACCATAAAGAATATGGTTTGGACGATGCAAGTTTTAGCAATTTGTTCGTACCTGTTATCCACAAGGCTGTCGAAGTTTATCGGCCAGAAGCACTTGTTCTTCACTCTAGGGCTTATTCATTAACTGGTGACGCGTTGGCTAAATTCAACCTGTTTATCAAGGGTCATACTGCTTGTATCGTTAGATCAATTAATGCTCATCTCATGGTCTTGGGTGGTGAAGGCCACACTCTTCCAAATGTTGCACGTTGCTGGTGGTCACTTTCTCATCTCTTTGGTAACTTCGACTATGTGTTTTCTAACAAGAATTGTTCTTGAAAGGTGCTTTTTTCTTGTTGGCTTGTTGCAGACAGCGGCTGCGTGGTCGGAGAAGAACTTGACGACAAACTCCCATTCAATCAATACAATGGAGAATTTAAACACAATAAGATAGTGTCATAGTAGGACTCGTACTAAAATTTCACCTCGTGAATAGTTTTACCAACATGTACATATAGAACAATAGGTGGACAAACATAGCACCAATACTAGAACATTGATCAACGTTGTATATAAGCGTGATTACAACAGTAATCAGATTTAGGAAAGTCAAACAACAGATTGTTGTCAAAAAGTCTCCAAAACGCCATCAACATCTCAGCTTTTGTGTATTGCTTGATTCTGGTGGAAAAGAAAACAGAGCTCCACCTTCATTCCTTCGCCTGTTACATGTTAGAATCAGTATATGAGTTCTCTGTTGGAAACTATAAGCTTCGACGTGATCAGTTAAAAAAAAATGTCCACTAGTTATGAAGAAAGGTTCCTGAATCCTAGTATTGGAAACTATAGTCCCTCACAAAGATTTGAGTTTGGTTTGGTGCAACTTTAAGAACACAATCGGGTGTCTGGTACCTTAAGGCGAGAAGAACGGCGAGTGGAAGACGTGGGTGCAGGAGATTGGAGTGGAGAATTGCTAGATCGCTTCTGTCGCAGATTCACTTGAACCTTAGATACCTTGTTCTCTGGAGTTAACATGCTTGTATCAGTAGTAATTGACATAGCTGGAGCTGAAGCAGATATGATGGAAGTTTCCTGTGACAGATTTTCTGAGTGTGCTGGTAGTTCTGAGAAGTCAAGTTATACAAAAAAAAACACACAAGTCTTGTTCAAATCCAAAAATACATATATTGAAAACTAGATGTCTGGTTTTTAGAGTCTAAAGATAAAGAATGAGAGTCAGTATACAAACCAGATAAGGTAGCTTTCTGAAACTTATCCCTCATCAGACGAACAAATCCGAAAAGGTCATTGGTTTTATTCAATTCTTGGACCATGTCATCTAATTGTGGGTTGCAATCCAATACTGATGATCATGTAAGCCAAATATGCTTGTTACTAGACTCTTTGTAATCTCACTAAATGTAGTTGATACTTGTTTCAGTAAAGAGACTCACGTGTGTAGATGTCATTTCCATAGTGAACTGTGAATGAAAACTCGCGTGTGGGCCTTTTTGGATCAATGTTGGTGAATGTGAACTTAACTCCTGCAAGAGAAGTAAAACAACAAGATCCTCCAAGGTCAAACATGAATAACAAAGAAGTATAAGTGTTCAAAACTTAAAGCTTCTCGCTCAATACCATGTCCAGCTTCAACATGAAAGCCAAGAGCCTGATTATACCAAGAGATGGCTTCATCAATATTGGATTTGTTTCCCGTGACTTTACCAGCATTGTCCTTGGATACTGATAAGCCTTCATTGGATGAAAGAAGTAGAACCATGTGGTCTCTAACTAATAAAATTGAAACAAGCTGAGTACTTTTCAAAGATGAAGCATGAAAATAAATGGGAAGAGCTAAAAGAATACCTTGCAAACGGTGGGAGATAGTTTTGGAATGCCCTTCCTTGTTTGACTTGTGTAACTGCAGAGTTCTTTTAACAACTTGGATTCGAGATTGTGTTGCAGAAATGGAGTCCCTTAAACCCATTTGCTTTGCCTCTTTACGGGTTTTCACTGAAAAATAAAAGTTGTAAAGAAACGAAAGCAATTAGTTACAGATTCAGAAAACATGTTCAAAGTTTGAAACTTTATTATACCTGCCAACACGTCAACGAGCTCATCCTCTGCTTCTCTAAGATCCGCTTTCACATTCGCTAGTTCCACTACAAAAGCAAAGCCAAGCTCTTACAATTGACGATTTGGGACTGAATTACAGTTATGCGACCCAAACCTTGGCTCTGTGCAGTAGCTTTAGCTCGGGCAAGTACGGAGTCCATAGATCTCTGGAAGGGGGAAGCGATGAAGGAATCGATTTGAAGCCGCTGTTCATCAATATCTTTCTCACACAGGATTCCCAGAGACGCCATAGTGTTCTTCGTTGTATCTCCACCTCCGCTTATCTCTTCCATCTTCTTAGCCCGCCCAACCTTTGATTCGAGTTTCAGAAAAGCTGATGAGATTTGAAACGACGTTTGTTTTTTCCTATGTTCAGATATATTGGGCTTAAATGTCTATTCTAAGCTAGGCCCAATCCAGGTTTCTGTTTTTTTCTTTCTTCCCTTTACCACCGAAAATTCTACTAAATAGTCTTTTTTTTTTTTGGTTATAAAAACAATAGAAAAGTCTATCTTTATTCATAACATAATTACACCGTCATAGATAAATGGAAAGATTACAAAATCATAATCTCTTGGTTATGAGCCATCCACAATCTCGTTCATAACACTCCTCCTTGGATGCCATAACCATTTAGAGCTTGTAATGGGCTTTAATGTTGCTTCATTAAAACTTTACCAGGAAAACTCAATTGGGACAAAACCATGGTAAAATAAAAAGAGTACAACACACATTACTCCTCCTGATTTGGACACTACTGAAGAAAAAAAACTACTGGCCAACCACGAGAGAACACGTCGCCGCACAGTATCACGGCGAACTTCCACTGTTTCATTCTTGATAGTCAAAATCGGAATTGATAGATGTACGTTTTGAAAGTTTCATATTGAAATTGAAATTAGGGATTTTGGTTGAAAATTTAGGGGTTTTCTTTTCTTTGATTCGTGAAAAAAACTTACTCTTTGTTCTTCTACCATTTTTGGTAAGCAATTTTGACTCTTGATTTCACATATCAGAAACCTCAAGAAGATCTGTGTCTTTTTCATGGTCATCTATGTGTTGTTTGGCTTGTTTTATTCATTTCCTGGTTCACGTTTACTTCTTTTGAAATCATATGCATCCAGTTATACATTAGGTTTAACAAGTGTTCATTCATTCACACATGATATAAGTAAGTTAGTTAGTGACTAGTATCAGTGTAATAGTAAATGCATCATGTGTATGGTGGTCTTTGAGTATACTTGATATGTTTGACGTGGGAGAGTAGTAGTGGATGATGTAGGATTCATCTCTAAGTTTCTTTTTTTATCATACTTGCTTTGTTCACTCTTCTTTTGATATGTAATTTTGTTTAATCGGTGGTTAAATCGTTTTGCTTGTAAACCTTTTGATTTTATATAGTTCATCATAAGTTTCATTTCTTAGTCAAAGATTATTTTTTAACTCATAAGGATTTCACATATTTCTCATGCAACTATGTTGTGTCGATTTTAGGAAGAATTTATTATAGTTTTGGAAAGTCTTCTAGAAACTTTGGAAAATTCACGATTTTAAGAAGAGTTTGTAAACATTTAGGAAAGCTTTCCAGATTATCCAATATTAAACAAGAAAAAAAATGTTACGCATGATAGGAATAGCGATGGGATAAGTTGAGGTAAGAAAAATGTTACTTTCAACATTGGTCTCTTTGTTGTCAAGACTCTCGAATGCCACTCACTGGGATTTAAGAACATGTTGAGTATTAATGATGAGTATGTGATGGACTTAATGAGCAAGCTATGTTCTGTGATCCTCAACCAGTTTATGGATAAAGATTTCAAAAAACCTTAAAGAAAGTTAACATGTGACCTTCATTTTATGTTTAGCTAAGACTTATGCTTTTGAACTTCTTTTTTCTATGAATGTTGACTTGGACTGAAATGTTCATAAGAAAATTGAAAGAGATGATGAAGACTTTTGTTTGCTTGGGTATATTGGTTATAAAACATTTTCAGATTTAAGATTAGTTTAGGAAAGCATGGTATATATTCAGGATGAGTTTACAAAACCAAAAAGTAGGAAATAAAACATAATCAATTTTGGATAGAATGTGATATATTCAGGAAGGCTTTCCAAAACAGTATATGAGTCTTGACTTGTTAGACGATTCAGTCTAGTACTCAAACTTCCACTCTAAAGCTCATTTCTTCATCCTCAACATTAATTCTCTTGCTCTTAAAATAGACATTCACATTAATATTACCAACTCCTCCCATGGTTGGTGAAAGGCATATATGTACATGACTAAAATCTGGAATAACATTCAAATGAACTGCAGGGACACCTTCATAAGGAAAAACTGCAAAATTCAAATTGTTCTGGAAGGCTTAGTACATAATTAAGAAGACTATCATGAATAGTCTAAGAAAGAATGAAATTATGATGTACATGTTGTTCTCCCTGAACAATATGACCAACTCCTCTCATTGTTCATGAAATTCCTATATGAACATGACTAAAATATGGAATAGCATTCAAAAGAACTGAAAGAGTCTGCAAAATTTGAGTTATTTTGGAAGAATTAGTACATATTTAGGAAATCTATCATGAAGAGTTTAAGAAAGAAGAAAATCATATAAAACTCACATTGAACCGAAGAAGAAGACTCACGGTTGATATCACTCAAATTATCCTAAGGAGTGATTTGTACTCTCTCAAATAAGAGGTCGAGTTGTAGCACTTAGAGATCGAATTCACAGGGAGTTAGGGCACACAAAGATCTAATAGTTATATGATTAAGCTAGACTAATAGTTTAATAAAGAAGTAAATGCAGCAGAACAGGTCGAACAAGGTAGTTGTTCTAAAGAGATCGATTGATGAGTTGATGGAAGGATGGTTGCTAGACTTAGGGTTTCTATTCAGAAAATCAGGATTATAAAGATATAGATACTAAGCATATATGGATATTCTAGAACTCAAACAATAAGAATAGTCAATCAACTTCCGTATTTTAGACTATCTATCGCCCGATCTAGGACCTCAGCTGTCGCTTCTTGGTCCTGAGAAAGTGTCGATCGACTCCAACAACAGAGTGTCAATCGATACACCTTTCATCCCGTCGATCGATGCAACTAGTGAGTTGTCGATCGATGTTCCTTCCAGGGAGCGTTACGCACGGGTTTGACGTGTTCACTAGGTTAAACCAAATCAGCTTCCGCTTGTTTCTAACAATCCTAGCACAACCTAAACTATTTCAGACAAAGAACCAAACTTCCGCTTGCGCCCTAATATCTATATGCAAGGTCTTAGTTAGCTACTCTAGAACACATGCATTAATAACGGTTTAGTTGATTCATATCCTGACACTTAGCAATTCTATATTTTTGGTTAATCCTTCATGAATATCTGAACCATAAACCTAACAGGTGGATCTATTCAAGCATAAAGTTTGTCACAGAAATCACAGGTGAATATTTATAAAATAGAAAGCAATGATAAAACCAAAGGAGTTCCAGGAGGACTCTGGAGGAGTTCCTCCCTTCTCTCCTAACATAAACTAATAACAAGATGTAAAGAAAGCGTAGCCGTCAACAATGGCTTAGAAATACACATAAATAGGGTTTTAGGTCGTCCATGGATATTCTGGTAATTTTTGGTTGCTTATGGGCTTAAGTCGGCCTTGAAACATAATCGGCCCACGTTATGGAATTACCGTCTATCAACACCAAGGGTGCACCATCGATCCACGTTCCTTCATCTCCTCGACAGCTCTCTCTCTCTCTCGCGAGATAGACTGATCACTCTTCAATAAAACATGCATAACTTCTGATCTAACCATTGGATTAACCTCCGCCGGTGGCATTGGAAAGCTAACGCCAAGATATATCTTGTGTAAAAATATCAGCTCAATCGCACCGTGGTAAGGTCTCCATTCATATCTAAACATCTGACATGTCAGTGCAGTTCTGCACTCAAAATACTCCAAAATCACCACTTTCCTCTGAAACGTACCTAAACCTGAAAACATACTAAAAAGACTGCAAGTAATGTATTTAAAAACACATATATACCATGGCTAAAAACGGGTAAAATTCATGGTATATCAGGTTGGACAACCTAACCCGACGTAACGACATTTCTCCTTTGGAACAGCATGTGAGGAAAAGTAACCAAGTTATAATAACAATCATATTAGACATTAATATGAAGGAAATATTTGAAATGTAACCCAACTACAAGGTTGTTCAGTTGCTATCGAGTTAAGCTGTTGGAAGAAGTAGAAGATCCATCTTCGGACACATAATCATGTGTCAAAATGAATTTTTCTGCTTGAGAATGGACCAGCTGGATGACCTCCTTCATAGCCGTTTCCTGAATTTCACCAGTCTGCTTGTTGGTGTGGGCACACTTCAACAGCTCAAAATTGTTGATGGGTTACCATCGTTTGCTGCAATCTAAAAACAATAGATATTAAAGAATTAATTTGTATAAGAATTTTAAAACTTACTAGTTGAAGTTCCGGGGAAGATAAACTGATCGACCCCAAGTTGTGGACATAAACTCCTTTCCTTCCACGCTCGTTTCGCCGGCTACCGAAGTTAGTTTTTGACTGAGATTTCGTTTCTGGTTTAATCCAATGCTTCTTATCCTCCCAAACGGCCGGGTTTATGTGCTTCGACACTTTCTGAACCTCCCACTTATGCTTCTACTCATTGATTTGACTGTTGTAGAGGCCACTCGCGTACTGGTGTAAAGCGGTTTTCACTGTTTTTGTCAATTTTAAATCTCAAGTGAACTCTTGCTAAAAAAAACGATAAATGAGGTTAAAATGTAAGGTTTAAAAGCAAAAACAAAAAAAAAAATTGAGAAATTTTACAGCAAATTTCTCAAACCAGCGATTGCGCTTAAAATTATGAATGTCATTGTACGTTGGATAACTATTCTCTGGCATATGGTACTCCATCCTTAGAATGCTTTTGCTGATGCTGTTGTTTGACAACTTAAAACCTCCGAAGCCAAAATTGAACACAATTAATTAATAGTAAATATTGAATATAAAATAATAAAATACTCTTAAAAAGGAAATCATACCTAGTGTTTGGGACTTGCAGATAATGAGGATGGAGACACGTGAAGGATTCTTGGCCCGGTTGCTGAACCAACTCTTGTACGCTCATCGTAGTCCGAAATCCCTGTATTGAACCTTGAGAAGGTTTGGTTGGTGAAAACTCTGGGGGTAAGGCCCCAAAGAAGTATTGCTATCAGTCCACAAGAACCGGAACGGCGTTCCTGTATAGGAGGTCCATACCTTTTTGAAAAGTTTGTAAGATTTTTTTTTTAAAATGTAAATTTTTTGAAATATTTTAAATTAGTATAGGAGGTCCATACCTTTTTGAAAAGTTTGTAAGATTTTTTTTTTTAAATGTAAATTTTTTGAAATGTTTTAAATTGAAAATATAAATAACAATTAAAACATTTTAAATGTAATAAATATTTTAAAAAAAATCAAGATAGATTTAATTTTATTCAAACGTTTTTAAAATATGATAATATATTATTAATATATAAATGTTTTTAAAACAAGTTTTGAAAACTTCACAAAACATTTTTAAATATAAATTCCTGAAGAATTCCCGATGACTCTCTCTCTCTTTGCTTTTTTTTTACAGAGTTTCATCGGGTATTTTTTAGGAATTTTCAACAATGTTTTTATCATTTGGAATTTCGTCTTAAATCACCTTGTTTTATTGTACTGCGTCAGCTACAAAGTAAAGTTCATCAAATCAAGAGCTAGAGCTGGGGAAAAAATCTAAAGAAAAAAAAACAAACTGAATCTGTCCGACAAAGTAAAGTACAAAATCAGAAATTAAATTGGTTAAATATTTGAACTGGCTCAAAATTTTGGTATCTAGAGAACTGGAACCGAACCCAACCCGAACCAAAATATTTTGGGTATCCGAATATATCCGAAATAGATTTATATACATTAATACATTAATTAATTTAGATTTAACATATCAAAAAATATCCAAAATATGAAGTTGTCTAAAATACTTGAAAATATATATAAATAGTTAAAAGTAAATATCTAAAATAGTTAAAAAATACTCAAAACACTAAAAATACTTGAAATATCTATTTATTCTCTCTATCCAAATATTCAAGCCAAAACTTGATATTTTAAGTTTAGGTATTTTGGCATAAATTATTAAAATTTATATGCAATATATTATTTTGTTTCAGTTTTTGAGAAAATTAAAGTATATAATAAGTTTTAGATTTTAAAAATTAATTTAAATGGGTTATCAGAACCCAAACCGAAACAACAAAGATCCGAACCGAACCCAAACCATAACCGGAATTTATATAAATACTCGAATGTGACTAAAATATTTAATCCCGAAAACCAGAGACCCGAATAGATCCGAACAGAATCCGAATGGGACCAGAACGCCCAATCATATCAAGAACTATCACTGTCTGTTTTTTTGTGTTAGACATTCTAAAATTTTTGGGTTAAATTATGTAAAACTATTTTAAATCTAAACAGATTTTTAAAAAGTGAAAAAAAAAATGTAATCCACGTAGCACAGAAAAAAAACCCTAGTAAATTTTAAAAACCAATAGAATAACAGAATATTCTAAGCAGAGAAAAATGATTAGAGCTCTAGTAACTATGATCAAGTGTGATTACAATTTTAATAATTAGTTTTTAATATAGTAAAAATAAAATTAATTAGATAAATGTATGTAAAATATATATATTTTAAAATGTTTTCAGTAAATAGTTTGTGTTGTTATATATTTTCATCTTATGATCTCTTTACTCTTAACTGTAATAATATTTGAAATTGGCATTAAAAGTATAAAGCAATACAATAGAGTTTCTTGCAATTAATCTGACCGGTCAAAGAAAAATATTGTATTTACATGTTTGGTGTTTATAGTAATTTGTCATTTGATGTGGTATTTTTCATCTAGCAATATCATAACTTAAAATTATATATAAAAATCAAACAGAAAAACTGCCAATCCAAACCAAAATATTATAAATCGTATAGTAGTAGCAACAAATAAGCCGTCACGCATCTAAAACATCATAATGTCTGATGAAAATTAGGAACAATAGTGTTATTGATTGATCTTTAAGTTTAACAGCTTCAGTTAGATCCAAAAAGTCAATAACATTTGATCCTCGGGGTTTTAATGATTATGTGGATCCTTCATCCTGTTAAGAGCCACAAAATATATTAAAAATTACTATAAACAATTAAATAAAAATTTACACAGTATACATGTAGTACATGTAGAAAAAAGTTAATTATAAAAGTATATTTACCTTGGGATGACGAATATTTTTTGGAAGAGGAGGACCGCATGTAAAAAAGATGCAATTAGGGACACAATTCCTATCCCCAACCTTGGGTGAACACAAGTCATTACAATGTTTCACACATGCCGCATATGCTGCAGATGTAGCCTTCGTCTCTCGTATGGTCCCAACCAACAGCGTCATCATCATCGTTACCATTATTATCTTCATCATTCCCATATCTTTTTCTAATTCAAGCGTTTGTTTTGTTCTTTTTTTTTCTTTCTAGTTTGTGATGAACTTATTCTCAAATATGCTGAATAGCTTTTTATTTATAGTGGTAAATATACGTAACTGTAATTGTAATTGGTTCAAAGTCGTCGAAAATATTTAGTAAGTTGACCAAAGTTTAATTTTGTCATTAAGTTTACTTTTGACTAATCTTTACATAATATAAATACTGAAACAATATATAGTAAGTTGACCAAAGTTTTTTTGCCACTAAATTTATTTTTGACTAATCTTAAAAATAATATAAGTATATCGTTTGAAAAGGAATATATGGTATATTTGAAAATATTTACCCGACAGTAATACGAACTATACCATGTTAGTCGAACCCCTATTTTCTAGTCCTAACTTAAACCTTTAGTCAAAATAAAAACTTACTTAAACGTAAATACCTTAAATATTATATAGAAAGTTGACATGCATATAGAGAATAAAATCCGTATACGAATATTTGTTTTCAAGATTTTTTTCGAATTTTCAAAAAAAAATCTTTTAAAATCTTTTGATTTTTCGTAATTAAAAGTTGGAAGGGATACATGATATATATCCATTTATGTATATATGAAAAATCTCTGTCGTTTCAGAAAATTTCGAACGCATGGTTTCTGATAAAACACAATGATGCGTATTATTAAGCACGCATTATTTATGGTTTTGACGTTTGTAGTCTTGTAGATCACGCATTTATGTTTTGATGTTTTAGTGAAAACAAGTAAAGAGGCAAGGAAAATGGGTTTAAGGGATTCCATTTCCGCAACAATTCATGACTATTAGATGCCCCAAACAAAATTAATATGTGCATCTTAATCAACTGGGTGAGTTTTTTAAAAAAATATCTTAATAGACATATTTAGCTGTAAAAAAACAATTGAAACAATTTTGTTCCCTAGACTGCCGCTTATGTTGCTTCCGCAGCGGGCGGGCGGGCGTGAATATATATCACGAATCCAAGTGCTTAGGAAAACTATGCAGTTACACAAGATTAAGACGGTTGCGTTGCAAAACTAACGGTTCCAAAGTATTGTTTTCGCTTGTCAGATTTATTTTCATCATTGTGCACTGTAAGAGACTCAGCTTGATGATATTTTGAAATTTGATTTTCCATGGAGAGCTTACTACCGCAAGAGACTTAGAGGAAAGAATGCAGAAGAAGAAGAAGAGGCGTTGAGACATTATGTTAGAGTTGATGGAGAAGGAGGGCCGTTAGAATTGGCGGGAGAGTTAGTTAGAGCTTGTAACAAATTCTTACTGGCAATAAATAAGTGGGCTTATAATTCTTATGGGATTGGGCTTTAAGTGTGTAGTTAAGGAATTCATTAGCTTTGCTTTGGGTTAAGCTCAGTTACGGTATTTACCTACTTTAAATGTAAATCTTCCTTTTCGTACTGAGATTTGCATTTGAATTCATATATAGTAATACAACGTCTTTCTACTTCTTAAACTCATCGTGATGACGAAATCAACCGAAGAAGATCGGCATGTCGAGTCTTCCAATCAACGGATCAGTGAATTGGACGCTTCGGTAGTGTATCTGAATCAGAAGTTCAAGTACTTATACGATGGTTACAATCGTGTGGTTACGGTGAATAAGGTGACAAACGGAGATTGAGGCGATGGATGGAACTTTGATGGCAATTCTAGCTACGTTAAGCTCTAGTCTGATACACTAAGACCTGTTCAATCGCCATACAAAGCAATTAAATCTGATTTGCTTCATAACAATCAAGTAAATGCTCGGAACCTGTTAGAATGAATCATGAGGTAGGTTATCAGTCCTTAGATAAGATGTCGGAAGGTCATGAAGCATTATTTCGCAAAGTAGAAATGTCGATCTTTGGAGGTTTGAATCCGTATGGTTGGTTAGCAATAGCTGAGAGATATTTTTAGATTTCTCATTACAACAGTCAGCTCGAATGGATATAGTATCAATGAGTTTAGAGGAAGACACTTTAAGCTGGTACAATTATGAGACTGAATATAGACTGTTTGCGTTTGCGGATTGGAATGAGATCAAAAGAAGAATGTTAGCAAGGTTTGTAATCGTTTGAGAAAACTCCAGGGAAGAGGTTTTTCGGTATACAATAACTGGTGACAATTTCTGAATATGTTTTGAGAGTTTCAAGAGTTGGCTTCTCAGGTAAAAGTGGATGAAGAACACTTGATTGACATTTTCTTTAACAGACTGAAGAAATAAATGAAAGAGTTTATTAAAACCAAAGAACCTCATACCTTAACAGGACACATCGCAGTTGTTATCAAGATAGAGGACATTGATGAATTTGTAGGATGTTTACTTCGATGAAGAGTCAGGATGTTTATAACCAAAGCAAAGCTGCGGGTCAATCTTTTCGTACAATACCTGTGGAAAATTCACAAGGCTGGAAGTCTAGACAACAACTATCGGAAGTACAACCAAATCCATGGGATAAAACTTGGCCTAATAAGCAACAAGATCATGCAGTCAATTAAGGTTCTCTGATGTGACTTCAAGAGATGGAATGGTCTTTGTTTTAAATGTCCAGATAAATGGTCTAAGACACATGTTAGTAAGAACAAACAATTGCAAGTCATGATTATGGCTAAGAGATGTGATATGGAAATGCATGAGGAAGACTTTCATGATGCCCAAGAGAATGGTCAACAAGATATAACAGAAGTGATGGAGTTATCATTACATTCATTTTCGGGATGGTCTACTCCAACCAAAACAAAGATCAGAGGAAATATTTGGAAATTAAGTGTCATTGTGATAATTAATAGTGGTGCTATAAATAGTTTTATGTCTCCACTAATTATAAAAAAACATCTACCCGACTATAACAACAAGTTCATAGTGATGACTGATGTTTTGTGTGTAGATTGCAGGGGTACAAGAAGGGACTTATATACCACGCATGAGCATGTGGGAGTACAAAAGAACTTTTGTACTACACTTATTTTGGCATACGTGAGTACATCGAGGGACTTATGTACCACATATGAGCTGCATAAGTATAAAGAGGGATTTTTGTACTACATAGCGATGTATACGAAGGGAATTTGGATGTGTGGAGAGGGACTTTTGTACCCCCACATACTTTGTGTATACACAAGTTTGTATATGAGGAGAACATAGGTTGCAGAGACTAGCTATATATGTACTATCGGCGTATTTCTTGTTTTTTGCTACGCATTACGCGACATGCTTGTTCGTGTTAGGGATAGACTCCATGATTAGAGTTTCATATCTAAGTCAGTGATTTGTGTGTTTAGCATCCATATCTCACAGAATCACTCCCATGTTACTTACCCTCCTTCTCCTTTTTAGGTGAAATTGACAAGCAAGAGTGATTCATATCGGATTCATGCTTTGGAGATTATTTTATTGCATTTTCTGTTGACACTTTCTTTCTATGATTTTATTGAATTTATTTCAATTTTATTATATTTATTGGATTTTTGGTGTTAGAGACATATTTTTTGAAAAATTGTCTCTATTATCCCTCAATCAAAATGGAAAAGTTCAAATATCCTTCTTCTGATAATAATTCCGTTTTGATTTATTTTAAATTTGAAAATCAATCCATTTACCAATTTACCCCTAACCCTAATTATAAAGTGTTTCAGTTTCTTTTTCTTCACTTCCATTTACTTCTCTTCTCTTCTCTTTTTCCTCTCTCTTTTTTGTGTGATTCTCTCTGTAAACTACAACTATTTATCTTCTCACTATTTCTCTTTCTCTTCATTTGTTTGAGTTTTTCTTTCTTCTTCATTCATCTAGATATGTCTTTCTACGAAATATCAGATCTCGGATCTCATCCGTTGTCACGTTCTTTATTTAAGACTGAACAAAAAATTGAACTGACGACAGAAAAAAAAATCAACTACAAAGATGGAAGAACGGTGTTGATGAAAAAATCTGGTTTTTCTTTCATTTAGGGTTTTTCTTCAATTTTGGGGTTTTTTTGAATGTTTTCTTTATTTAAGTTTGTTTCTTATTCTATAAGTCATGGATATATAATTTTTGTATTTCGTCATGTGTTTCTTTGATTATATTTGTAGTTCTTAATTCAGTAGAACTCGTATAACTTGGTAGAACTGTATCAGTATAACTAAGTGTAACTATATAAGTACAACTACGTAAAACTCAGCACAACTACGTGTGTATTACTAGTAGAACTTAGTACAACTATCTGAGTATAACTAGTAGAACTCAGTACACTTACATAAGTATAACTAGTAAGACTTAGTATAACTATTAAACTAATTGGACTAGTTGTACATTGATAGCTAAAATTTGAAATTCTGAAATTTTGAAAAGAATTAAAATTTGAAAATTTGAAAAGTATTATATTTAAAAAAAAAATTCGTAAATGAATGAGGGTAAAATCGGGTTTTCATATTTTCATTAAAAGATGAAAGGTATTGAGATTAGTGAGGGATATATTGGATTTGTTTTTGTCATATACGGATATACGAGAAGATGGCTCCATGTTTTTTAGTATTAACAAAGTGGAGGTTTCCGAGATTTAATTTATCGAGTTGACCAAGAAAATACGGGTGTTACCATTCCTGATGATAATGGAGTTGTTGGAGAAGAATCAATCAGTTTTTAAAGAGACCAGTGACTTACCAACTTAAAAAATTGAGCATTCTATAAGATTTATTCCGGGTAAACGGAATATATCTGTCAAGCCTTATGAATACCCCCATGCTCATATGGAAGCCATTGAGAAAATTGTATTTAACATGTATAATCCACATGTCTAATAGTAGTCCAGTTTTGCTAGTCAATAAGAAAGATGGGGGAATGACACTTTTGTGTGGATTATAGAGTTGTCAACAAAGCTACAGTTTCATATAATTTTCCCCAATTCCAGTAATAAGCCAATTTTTGGATGATTGAATGGAGTTGTTATATTTTCAAGCCGTGTCTCTGAAAGTTTGCATTGGTGTTCTTTGATGACGTACGGATGTACATCAAATCAGTGGAAGAGCATGCTCAAAAATGAAATGGGTTCTGCAAAATTTGAGAAACCATGCCTTGTTTACAAACCTCAAGAAATGTTCATTTGGTCAGGCTCAAGTGGATTACATGGGTCAAATTATATCTTCTTCTGGGGTAGCAACAGATCCGTCAAAGACAAATGCTATAAGGAGTTGGGATACACCAACATCTGTGAGGGAACTGAGAATTTTAAGACTATCAAGAGGATCCAAAGACTATCTCATTGGCTAAACTGAAGGAAAACGTTCAAAAATGTGTTTGGAAATGCACTGTGTGTCAAACACATAAGTATTCAACCCTCAGTCCAACTGGCTTATTGCAGCCAATTCCATTGCCTACCCAAATTTTGTTTGGTCTCTATGGATATCATAGAAGATCTTCCAAAATCAGAAAGAGTGAATGTAATCTTCGTGATGAAAATATGCTGAGCTAGCAAATCTATACAATTTAACATATAGAATGGTTATGCAAAGCGTGTATCATTGTCTTCAGGTTATGGAACAATTTTTGGGCTAATCAATACCTTTCTACATAATAATCGGGACACATGGAAGAGAAGATAGTTGTACGCACATACAAGGCATGTCTCTCTAATCTATCTATAAGATGTTTGTGTCTTTAGAAAACGTTTGAACCATTAAGCAAGTTCAAAACCTTTTATAATTATATGTACATACATACGCTCAGGTTGTTCCTTTTACCCCAAGCGCTGGTGTTCTTGAGTGGGTTGATGGCACAATTCCACTTGGAGATTATCTTATAGGAAGGTTGGTCTTCTAAATTATTATTTACACATCAATCAAACATTTCCAAGTCGTGAAAGTTTGAATCTGCTGTTTGCATGTCACATCACAGCTCATGAGTTGGGGGCGCTCATGATCGTTATGGCATTGGAAACTTGATTTATCCTAATTCCGAAAACATATTCGAGTGTAAGCTCATTTCATTTCTCAAATCTTCTTAGTTGGTCATCATTTACATCCGGTAATTTCCATCAGTTAATTTTGGCTGAATGGTGGCTTGTAGGCAAAAGACAAGTGCAAAACCTTCACGGATGTCTGCATTTAGATTTGAGAAATCTAATTTGACCACTTTGACATTTGGGGGTTATTAAGAGACTTGGGATTGTAGAGTACTGTGGAGCGTTACACTGATTATTTGACTATTTTCAAGTCTACAAATTTTGAAGGGCGCAGTGCTTTCTCCATGAGATTACTCACGAGTGACTCTTCTAGAATCTTCTTTGACACTTTATCAAAGCCTTTTTCAAGCTTGTGTCTCTATCTTTCTTTGAACTTTGTTTTGAATTTTCCAAAAGAACCCCACATCTAAAATTAGATGATGCGGAAGAATATGTTATGTTTCAGAAAAAAATAAGGTCTCTATCTTTCTTTGAACTTTGTTTTGAATTTTCCAAAAGAACCCCATATCTAAAATTAGATGATGCGGAAGAATATATTATGTTTCAGAAAAAAATAAGATACGGTCTAGGGAACAACTTCTACACAAGATGAGCATGACGAATAATAATACTGTAGTGCGTGAGATTAGTTGCTTCACTTGTGTTTATATAACCAGATCTGGATTACAACATCGATCATGTTTGCTAGAAATGATAGTGGTGGTTAGTTTATGCCTTTATGCCCAATTCGCTTACTGTATTTTGTTTCATATAACCATTTTACCAGTTTTTTGTAATACTTTTAGCAAAAACTATACATCTTAAACCCTTCTTGACCATATAATTAAGGAGACTCATAATTAAGTTCCTATTGTTAATTTGCAGTTCTTTAGGATATTTTTCCTGCAGTTTGTTATATTCTTTTTCTTTTTGGATATGGAATTGTACTTTAACGAGTGAGCCCATTAGCTCTTAAATCCTACAACTGTACCGCCAACCCAAGATACATGTTCCCAATGATACAAAAATATGTATCAAAATGCTCCAAAACCCTCCTGGGTTAATATACAAAATTGGCAGCAGTGTTTTCAAACATTACTTAAAAGAGAAACTGGAGCATATGTAGAAGAAGGCTGTTGTTGTTAGTTACATCCAGGCTCCCCAGCCAGGGAACATATGGGATAAACGATCTGTGTCGATCGCATCTTGTATTAGTTGCTGTGCCTACAAAGCAAGTCAGTTTTTGAACAAATACACTTCAGATAACTTGTGAAACCAAGAACGACTTAGAGAGCTTTTTGATCAAAAATGTCAAAAAAACTTACCTGGCCATGTATGCTTCTCATCTCACCCCCCTCATAGCCATCAAGTTTTTGCTTGACACGCATCAAGGCACGTGCAGCATCCTTGTTACCTTCGAATTCCTCTTGTAATCCTTCTAAGTTCACGCCATCGTAATCTTCAGTTTCCTGGACCAAATACACATTCGTGTGAGAAACTCGATAACATCTTCAAACGGATAGAAAAAAAATACTAATATTATTAACACGACAACATAATGAAGTGGAACACAAAATGATTTTCATGAAGCACCTTCTGTCTTTGCAAAGCTTTTAAAGGGGACAATGCCCATTTATATAGAGGATCATGTATGAAAACCTGCAAAACAAGCCACCTTGATTAAGCATTCGATATTTGTTTTTTATATTTTCAGCATCATAATTAAACTTTCAGTTTTGGTTACTTCAACAATTGTAAGGAGGGCCTCTTTATTTGTTCGCATCACAGACAAGGTTTCTTCGCAACATCTCCTGAAAACGCCTTCCACTCCTGTGATACCCATTCCATCAATTATATCTCTTGTCAGCCTGAAAGGGACCTGTCACATCGGAAAGAACAAATAAGAATCGTGTAGAGGCCAGTAAAGTATTTAAAGAGAAAAAATGGAAAAGAGCATACCCGTTCAGGAGTCTTGAGCATTAATCCTTGTTCAAAGGCAACTCCAAGATCTATGTGGATAACTTCTGCTGTAGCTTGATCGATTAAAATATTCATGGCATGGCGGTCACCAAGACCAACGATGTACCCAACCTGATAGCAAAACAAACGCCCAATGTTCGGAAAAAGATGAATCAGAGGGGAAAATTTTTGAACATGTACTTCAGGTGCGTCAACAAAGAATACAACATGTTCTATTGGATATCAATGCATACGAAAGTTAAAACTCCAATGAGACTAGCAGCTTCCGAAATGTATTCCACTTTCTCTGATAGCTTCCTCATTACATAGGAAAGTTAAACTCTACTAAGATTAACAGCTTCCTAAATGTATTCCACTTTCTCTGATAGCTTATTTTATGTCATTTAGATGGGTATGACCGTATGAATGATTTTTTCCGTTATATATGCTACACAAACTGAAATTCCCATCCATGATAAACTGAAAGAGTAAAAAAATATCATCAAATGTGGATATACTTGCCATTGAACTAGCTGCAACACTACGTGTATACGCAAGCCTCTTCACAAACCAGTCAGCAGGATGCAGGAACTTTTCCAGGAAAAAGTAATGCATGACAGGCCTGGAAAAGGGGATGGATTTGTCAGCTAAATCCGGAGTAAATTAAAGTTTCACAAAGAACGCAACCTGAAGTTTGTGCAGACATCCATGAAGGCTTTGCGCTTGTCTTTTGCCTACAAGCCACCATTCAGCCAAGATTAACTGATGAAAATTAAATGATGGCCAACTAAGAAGATTTGAGAAATGAGGTGAGCTTACACTCGACATATGTTCTCGGCATTTTGAATAATTCCAGTTTCCAATGCCATAACGACCATGAGCGCCCCCAGCCCTTGAGCTGTGATTTGACATGCAAACAGCAGATTCAAACTGTCACGACTTGGAAATGTGATTAATGTACCATGTAACAGTAAATAATAATTTAGAAGACCAACCTTCCTATAAGATAATCTCCAAGTGGAATTGTGCCATCAACCCACTCAAGAACACCAGCGCTTGGGGTAAAAGGAACAACCTGAGCGTATGTATGTACATATAGTTATAAAAGGTTTTGAACTTGCTGAATGGTTCAGACGTTCTCTAAAGACACTGACGTCTTAGAAATAGATTAGAGAGACATGCCTTGTATGTGCGTACAGCTAATCTTCTCTTCCATGTGTCCCGATTATTATGTAGAAAGGTATTGACGAGCCCAAAAAATTGTTCCATAACCTGAAGACAATGATACACCATTGCATAGGTAGACCATTATATATGTGAAATTGTATAGCTTGACTAGCTCAGCATATTTTCAATTTTCTGCCAGTAGATGGATCAGTGCCGCATTACAGAAAATGCAAGTAAGAATCAGATTAAAAAATTAGGAAACTCTTACAGCATCTTGTCTGAGGTCATCATTGCCAGATTTTGCAAGTTGCTTATATTTTCGACCATCAGAGCCAAAGCATTCAACTACTTTGGGAGCATTAATACCATTCATCACTCTGCATATCCAGAAGATGTCGTCTCAGATAAGATACTATTTTAAACTAGAAATGTCAAAGGAAAATTTTATTTTGATTGAACAGGGACTTACGTAACAGAATCTGATAAACCTCTGAAAGAAGGGAACGACCCTTCATTGTATTGGCAGCTACGGTCAACAGGAATTGTAGCAGTCACTACAGGTACCTAATCTCAAAACGAAAGAAAGACAATACAAGTTTGACTGATACGTTAGAAGCATAGAGAAAAAAATCGCAATTCAATATCTGAATCAAGAAATATTGAATTGCGATTTGTTTTAGCAAAAAAAAAAAATATATATATATCTGAATCAAGAAGGAAACCGAAAACATGCTTGCAAGCTCATGCAATGAAACATCTGTACCAACTTAAAACACAAATGAGAAAACTATATTGCAAGACTAATTTCAGCGACCAACTTAAAACACAAATGAGAAAACTATATTGCAAGACTAATTTCAACGAATAGAATTGATCTTGTTAAGTAATAGAATTGATCTTGTTAAGTAACTACGGGAAGAAACAATTTAGGATCAGACCAACACATAGGACAACATTTGCTAAACAATTTTCAGTCGTATGTATAACCTATCATAATGACCCAGGGAAGCTTTCCTATCAAGATTTCTAGATGTCAAATTTAAAGTCTTAATTCCATATATGGTGTCCTACAAGCTAATAATCACGCCAAGACTAGATAAGAATGCAAATGAATAACTGGAAGCGTGCTTACAAGTTCCAATTGTTTCACACTACGAATTTCTCTTGGCAGTGGTACCCTTTTATTAGTATCCTGTGAAGGAAAGAGTTCCGAAAATGTTATTTTGATTCAGCAAACAGTAAAAGGAAAAACTTCCGCTATTCTTATAGAATTATCCGACCTCTCTCCTCGTTTCAAGCTCTGCAAGCTTGATGTAGATATCAACCAGTTGTTTCATCTGAAAAAGAAAAAAAATCACGATCTGCAGCTAAGTAACCAGGCAAAAGTGTCAATGATGCATACGACTAGATGAAAACAAGGTTTACTTGTCTAATCATAGGCCCATGATGCTGTGATACATCCTGCAAAAGATGCTCTGCAGCAACCTTTTTATCTATATCAACCACGAAAGAGTTTCTACTGCGTTGGTTATCCTTGATTCTGTCACCGTTTGCCAAAGCCAGAAGCTAGAACAAAATCAAAAGGAAAATACGAGAAACGTATCCAGCATTTAGATACATAAAATAACTTCAAAAAAGATGGACAAAGTCACTTGCAAATAATGTATTCCATGGCACGCTATATAGCAAAACGGTCTTTACTCTGTTCACCACATATAGTCGAGATGTCATCGGACATTCAGTGGTTTTAACTTATGCACTTCTAGCAAGTTCTATGCCAGTTAACCAAACAGGAAAACTGAAACATAAATAATAAATATAACATTTAACATTTCTTCAGAACCTGAAGGATAGTATGGTATGGATGATCAATGGCCATTTTTCTGAGAAGTGAAACCAGAGCAGACTGCAAGTGGTAAATCGTAGATATTAGCTAGACACATTATGGTATTAAGTTTTCAATAATAACCAACTTAAAATGCATTCCACCTGAAAACTGTTAGATCCTGATTCATCTCTAGAGCTACCCAACCTTGAAGCAATCTGATAAACAAGTGGTACAAATTTGTAAGACTGAACCTGCAAGAACATTTAGGGAGATGATGATTAGTTGATTTAACAAAAAAATTGGAGAAATGACTACAGATTTCCTTCTCTATAGTCTATATCAGAAAAATCAGACCCCGTCAGTCAAGTACCTCACTAATGGTGCTCAACATGTTATCAATAACATCTTTCTGGGAGGCAAGATTAAACCACATGGATACTTGTCTAAAGACCTGTAGAAAGAAAAATTAGTTCCAAAAATGTTTCCGTATTTCAGCAACATAATGGAATACACTACGTGTTCTTAAATCTCTCAACTAGTCTTTAAGGCGAGATAAAACTCCAATATCTTTATTGGGTAATGTGTTGACATGAATCCCAAAAACGAAAGTGTATAAAGTATATATGGTTTCAAAGGTCACTCTATCATAAATCAGGCGTATATCTAAAACCTTACACGTATCTGTACGAGTCGATATTTCCTATTAAGGTAGCTTCACTAGATGCTATAACCTAACAATTATAACTATTCTAAGGAATTCCATATTCGGCTCTAAAGCCAACTCAAACACTTCCTCGCCTGTTATAGTGTTGGAAATCTAGACATCAATTCAAACCTTGCATTATATGAAAGCCTCACTGTAATACTTAGATAACTTACCACTCGGACATCATATTTGTCACCAATTTGCAGGCAACGTTGATACCCCTCCAACGCAAGTTTCAGAAAGTTATCCCTGTCAACCTAAGCAATTGAGGAGAAAGGGAAAGATTATGTATCGGTAAATATCATCCATCTAGAAAAAATCATGACTATTTTTCCGTAGCAGCCAGATTGTAGGGCGGAATAAAGCGCACCTGCAACTTTTCTGCCTCTTCTTTGTCCATTGTTAATTGCTTCTGCAGCTCTTGAATCTTCAGTGAATAGTCAGATTGTTCCCCCTAGTACGGTAAAATACCAAATATGGAATAAAATGAGAGACTTTTCTAGACCGGCAATCATACTGTTCTATGCAAAGAGATGTTCAGAGATCAAACAAACGGAGGTAGACAACTACTTGCCTTCTTTGAACTCTTATACCGTTTAATAAGCACCTCCAACTCTTTCGTCTGAAAAAATAAGTACGCTAGTTAGTTTCCTCCACAACAGAAGAAAAACGACCTTTGGAGTTGAAACTGTAGATGAACTCAGCGAAGAGATGAATTATTCATTTATCTGTGCCCACTAATGAGGGAAAAACAGACATTTTTTTACCAAAAAAAGAACTACAGAGAGAAAGAAATGTAATAGCAAATGGTGGAGACCTTGTGTTTTCGTAGCCGCATTGCAGCTTGCCATTCACTGGAAGAGAGTCTCTCCTCATAACTTTTAAACAGAGCATCTGCATAATGGGCCAGATGAAACCAAGTCTGGCTTTGTCTATCTACCAATCTTTTGCTGATCTCGGAACTCGGGTTTTTGGCAAGCGAAACTGCAGGCTTGAGGTACTTGTCTAAAATTGTTCTAGAGCTGTATCCAAGAGAAACAAAAAAGGGACCGAGTTGAGATTTCAGAAAAAAGTTCATATCGACCATTGATGTAAACTACTTTCAACCAAAATAAAAGTGTAACAATTTATTTACTTGCTAGATCTGGTTTCTGCTAGCCACTTCCCAATCACACGGTATATATCTGAAGCCTCTTCTTTTAATTGATAATTTTGTAAGATGTAGTTCGCCAGACTGATGGCAACTTCATGCCGCCCTTGGGCATGTAATATTTTCGCCTCTTCAATCTGAAACAGCACAAAAGTTACTGTAAAGCATATCTCTAGTGTATCACTAGATATACTACATATCTAAGACAAAAGTAACTAATAGATGGGGAAGGAAGTATTGTGTGCCTTCGTTCAATAAAGTTATTTTACTTAAGTAACAACTATTAGATGACAATCATAATTTTTCCAATT
>NC_027750.1:40573294-40575371 GCF_000695525.1 Brassica oleracea var. oleracea
ATATATATATATATATCAAGCTAAAGATTAAAATTGGAAGCTACTCTCGCCAAAGAAATACTATGCAAAGCTACTGATCGGGGAAGATATTATGATAATAACGAGTTCAAGACATGCAAAGCTGATACGAAACTATACTTTCTAACATCTACAACATAGTGTTTACTTGAGAAAAGAACCCAAATGGTCGTCTCATTGCTACCTCAAATTCAATAAAGTCTGAAGAAAGTCACTTTGGTCTTAAAGAACTTGAATATCACCAATCAAATAATTCAAAGAAATAGATAGAGAATTGTGCTCACTTTAAGGAACTTGGAACCAAAGCTCTATGACCAAGAATAATAGTAAGCTCTTCTAGAGAGGCCAGGTGATGACGCGTATGCCGATGATGGCATGCAGCTGACATTTTATAGTGTATTTCTGTGATGAACTGCCAAACAACAACAAAAACATTGTTACTAAGTATCAAACTGACAATAAAATTGCTATCTTGTGAAAAAGCTTCAGCAAATGAAAGTTTCACCATGAACACCCTATCTGGGCGAAAAACATTGATATTATCAATGACCGCCGCATTCTTAGGATAATCAGCGCTGCATAAACCAAGTAAGACCTTAGAAAAGGGAAATAAAAGAAAAAGAAGCCAAGATCGAGCGAGCAAGAAATGTTACGTTTCCAGAAAACCATCCACAATTGTTTGAATTGCTCGTGAAATGGTGTCACGAGAAAAAGCAGGAACGGGGGGTTCTGGTGAAGAGGAAGCACGTGATAAAACAAAACTAACAATAGACACCTGCAATCGAAACAGAACAGGGTGCCAATTAGAGATTCAATATGTTATACCTTAAATAATATTATAGTTTGAGAAGCTAGGAACTTTGGCAAAACGAAAATAAAGTATTCAACAATGGATCATGTAGTTGACAATGCTTTGATTTTGGATCGGAAGGCTTGAAAACTTGTAAATTGCTGACCTTATTAGCTAATTAACGGTATGATGAAATTCTCCACTACAAACAACAAATACAGATTGCTGGAATCATGAGTCAAATGTTACAGGCATCATACCATATTCCGTTTAATGAGCTTATCCCTCTCAGTCTCGGTGATCTGACCCACATATAATATCGAATTTTGAAGCACCAATGCACCTTTTTCACATTCTGATGTTTTACTACAGTGCAATCCCATACCTATCGAAAAGATAGGCACAAAATTTTCTTTGACCAACACAGACGCCGGTTTGCTAGCCATCTGCATATTGTAGACAGAATCAGTGAAATAGAGATCGGAAAAATTCAAATCTCTGACCTTATCTGAAGGGCCCACACAAAATAGACGAAAACAAGCAAAAAAATTATTCAAGTTTCAATTTCATTACAGAAATTAAGACTCTATAAACAGAAATCGCAGCTATCTGAAATATCAGCGTAAGTCCATAAAATATATGGAAGCGCCTTACCTTAGCTACCCAATCAAGGTTAGTATTATCTTCATGCAGCAGAAGAGCTGGAAGTAGCCAGTGGGAACAAAATTGGATGAAATATTTCGGTTCAGCATTTAGAATGAACAGCTGACTTGTCTGCAACAAAGCAACCAGCAGATTACATAGAATGCTAAAATGTACTCATTCCATTCTGCTAACTGCCACGATCATAGAACAAATTGCTGGATATTAGGAAGCACATGCCGATATTTCATTCTTTCACTGGTAATTAACTTTGATTTCTAGTCAAACTGTGCGCTATCTTCAATATTGTAGACACGTGTGCAAGAGGGAAAAAAGAATTTGAACCTATTTACTGTAAAACAAGTTTCAAATCATTTTTCATTTGGTTAAAAGTTTATCAAACAAATGAAACTCCTACGAACAAAGGGATACAAACAAAATGCTCATGAGTAACTTGAGTGTAACGGTAGTATGACCATCACAGAAAAGACACTCATCTATAAAACGATATCAGCTGGCGGCATACCTCAACAAGAGCAGCTAAACTGACACCACATGCAATCCAGAAAAAGAGGATCGGGCCCAAGAGTTCTTCCAGGTACTGCACAAACCAAGTTTGAAAGAGAT
>NC_027750.1:40575471-40598271 GCF_000695525.1 Brassica oleracea var. oleracea
GCCCAAGAGTTCTTCCAGGTACTGCACAAACCAAGTTTGAAAGAGATGAAATCATCAGGATAATATTTACAAAGCTAAATCAGCTGATAGCAAAAAAATGCAAAGCGAGAAGAGCATTGTCAAGTGCAGCAATGATCACACCTTGAACCTAGATGGGTAATGGAGTTGTGCTGATAGATTGTCAAGTGCAGCAATGATTAATTCCCTACTAGAAAAAAAACAGATAAGTAGAAGAAGGTTTCAAGTAAATAAAAAACATACAAGAGAGAAATACCTCTGACAAGGATCTATAGCTGAAACAGCGCACATCATAAAAACAGCCTGCGTTTTTTCCATTAAGGAATACGATGTTAATACTTCATATAAAGCTATTACTCAACACAATTCCGAGAACTCAAGAAAAAATGAGTAATATATTACTTGCAACTCTATGTTCTCACTGTGATATGCAAGGTGCATCAGAGTAATGATGACAGTCTCCATTTTTGGGCGAGGCTGAGGACCAGCAGCCAAAACATCTCTTGCAGTGACAAGATTTTCCTTTGAGGAGGTTACCAGTATAATACCAAAGCTAGAGCTGGAAAGGAAGTGGGGAAAAATAACAACTCATGAGGTACTTCAACCGGACAACATCTGTAACCGATGTTAAAACTAAACTATTAACAGCAAACGAGGTACTTCAATCTAAAAGAGTATAACAAAGATACCGCAGCAAGCTAATATTTAAAAGAATAAGAAGCTCTGTGAAACATCAGAACTTACAGAATGCTGAAATTCATAAGACTCGCAATCAATAAGGAAAAATGATACACAGAACTGTCGAAGGTTTTCAAGAAAGAAATATAAAATAACTTGAACAGGCATTGTGTTTATTAAAAAATGCTTTCTGCCACACAAAAAAAGAGAGAAAAAATCAGCCTCTTCCTCTTTTTCCTTTTTTGGTAAGCCACAAAAAGCTGTCATCTAACACTTTTGTCTTACTAGGAGAACACCGTACTAAAAAGCCATACGATAACAAATAGTTTTAAATAAAAAAACACCAACTTAAGCTTACCAAATATCTTGGAATAATGCCTCATGACCATCCCATGTCTGGAATAAAAGCCCAATTTGTCTTGCCAGGACAAACCGCACCCGATAATCAGAGTCATTTAGCATTAGCAAAAGTCGCTCAATCATTGTCTGTACAAATTATAACAGAAATTCCATGAACTAGACAGCAAGATACTAAGTTAAATATGAAATCCACAATGAACAGCGCAGAATATTTAACTGTAATCAGCTGATGTAAAATTCCAAAAAGACAAACAATTAGCACTAATGTTTGAACTACACATAATGAGCGCAAGAAATATTACAATATTTCATCTGCAAACAACAGGAACTATCTCATCTGAACAGAATGTACACGAAAATGTTATTCTTCAACTTCAATGGTATTTGATGTGTAAACTAAGTCACGAAACCTTAAGCCAGTTTGCTCTACGAAAACACTAAAAAGAGAAGCAAAACTAGCGTGACTATAAATACTGCGTATGCCAGGTTTTATGTCTAGTGAATTAGTGGGTTATATGAGAAGTAGGTACCTGACCAATCCGAGGATTAAGCAAGACAAAATTACATATGCAGCTGATAAGCCTCACACGCCCAAACCAGCCCAAGAGACCACATTCAGAAACTTTATTCACCATTGCGCCAAGTTGGACAAAGATCTGCACGGTACTTAGAGAATGAATCAAGCAGATCAAGGAAAGAACCAAATACTTAACTCAAACAAGAGGAGGGGCTACCTGACAACTCTCTCCTTTCAGAAGAGACAATTCCGAGTTTGGTTTGAGTCCAGAAGAATCCATCCCCGATAACAAATTTTGCAGTAAAACATGAAAGGCAGTGACTATATTGAGACAGTTACGCTTGTTCTTTACTTGTTTGTTGAGCATGTCATCCAAGAAAATAACCTTAAAGATAAAATCGTGAAACAAAAAACCATAAACACAAGAAAAGCGTGGAGATGTTAATATAAAATCTTCCAAATATCATAGCAATTTAAACAACAGGAGAATTCCATACCAAATCATAAACCTTCGGCATAGAAGTCAAGCATGAAAGCTGGCATAGATGATAGAGTATATTTTCCAAAACCTGCAAATGTAAGCAGTTGAACAATACGTTTCTGTAAGGTCACAACAAAAGCTTGAGAGACTGACATGTGATAAAAAAATTCGTAATACCTTAGGATCACATTCCTTCTCCATAATACTATATAAAACATCCCATGTAGGAAACTGAAGTACCGGAGAAAAACATGAGATAAGCGATATCATGCCCAACTTCCAGTTCCCCGTAGAAACAGGCCCACCGGCAACAGCTTTTCCACCCGCAGTTATAAGATCTATCTCTTTAGTGTCTACATCTAGATCCAAATCCATATCCACAATCCTGCCAACTTCTGGGGGATCAAGTGCTAACGATTTCGAAGTAACAGTGTCAGATTGAGTATTCCATGAGTGCTCAGTATATTCTCCGTAAACTTTAGCAAACGACCGTAAAAGGTCCTCTAAGGAGTGAAATACAGTATCATAACTAGTGGCAAGAAGATTTTGGTCTCTTCTGTTGCTGAAGACAGGAGAACTAGTAAGAGACCTCAACGAAACTATTATAGAACTTTTCTCATTAAAATCTGAGCCAAACCCCAAGGGTCCAAGCCTTTGAAAATCATAGAGGCTCTTTAAAACTGCTTCAACAGCGTAGTCCAGGCTTTCTAACAAATACTGGCATGCTTTTAAGAAGATCGAAGTGCTTCCCTTACCCTTCCTGAGAAATGAAAACGAAAATTCAAGTGACTGAAAGAAAAGTCACACAAAGATATGCATTAAGCTAGTTCATCGCAGGCGCAGCAACATTCAGAACCACCGGTTAGAAAAGTCAAACTACACGGTCTTGCTTCAGAAAAACTACATGCATAGAACACGGTGACACTACTAACAGAACAAAGCCGCATCTACAAGTGGGTGTTCACCATCTCTCAAGATTAACTATGACACTTTTGTCATAACAATTTTGATACAGAAAAACTGACAAGAAACAATAACAATATCAGTCATTCACTCACAAGTTACCACGAATAGTATGAGTTGACTAACCTCGTCGTATAAGAACCATGCATAAAATGACACAGCAGAGAACATCCCATAAATATGTCAGAAAGTGGTCCTTTCTCACTGTCCTCTGGGATAATGCTAAGAAAATAAATTTCCATGTCATTAAGCAATGGATCTCTTAGTACTAGAGGTAGTTGTACTCCATCAGGAACTCGGTAACTAGAGATCTGAAAACAAAAAGATACACAAATAATGTCAGTGAAGAAATGAGGTTCAGGAAAGAGAGAAACAAAATCGAAGGATCCTCCACCTTGATAGAATTCGAGTAAACTCTTGTTAGAACCTCTACAGAGCATTCAAACAGTCCAAATTTTCTTTCTTGTTCAGCATCATCCATCTGGAAAAGAAACAACAACAGTGAATTCCAGTTTTAGACTTGCAAACTTTTCTGAGATGAGAACTATTCAGAGCTTCAAAACAAACATAATATGCACCTTCACATCATTCACCACTTCACAGGCATCCCAACTAGGTGGTGTTGGGAGATGTTCCTTAGGTAATGGAAGTGTCGTTGTGAAACCAGCACATAGGGCTAAAGCAGCTGCTGGTAGAAGGCGAATCATTCGCTCATTCAGTGCCAATGGACCCTAAAAATATATAAGCCATAAGCATGATCTCCAATATGATCGTGTGGTACAATGAGGAACACACAATTAGAGACTTATAAATGCACAACGCGGTACTTGACTGAGTGAACATGTTTAGATTTCTAATTCTCTTAGATATTCAGTTTCACAAATAAGGTAGAAATAGAATGCAGCTCTTACCAACTAGTTGCCAGGAAATAACAAATAGAGCACATAATTTTCGCTGCCTGAACCTAGAATTAAGTGCTTAACTTTAAAATTATGCTACGATCAATCTTTTGGGGTAAACATAATTCCAGACGAATGGTTTGGCTTGGTCATATCGTAGATAATGCCTCCACCACAGAGAGTACGAGGAATCACAAATAATCAGAGTATCAGACCAACAATATGATTATTCATGAGATCCCTATTGCAAAAATATTTGTGCTTTTCTGGAAAAAGGAATTGAAACTACCTTCAAGCTAAGGGGGCCACAAACTGCTCTAAGGAGATTGCGTCGTAGATGTAGATCATCTTGCAGGTTTCCCTGCATAAATGAGAGGACAGAGCCATGATGATATAATACTTTTTGAAGACTTGAAAGTCTATTTAGCAATCAAGGAACAAAGAAGGTAGATACTAAGACCATACAGTTCATGTGAGAACCAGTTAATTACCTGGCAACCCATACGTGAAAAGTAACATGCAATGAAGTACAAGGCCGGCCTGAGTAAAAGTAATAATTATTTAGTTAACAGTAGAGCAATTCAACAACTATCAATTCCAACCCAACACACATTAATCTTATAAAAGGAAATATTATAAGATCTTTAAATGGAACAAGATGTATCCAAGCTCATTGCTCATTTCCTTATTTTCCACAGGAAAAGTGGGACTCTAGCCTAGTAGCAGCTCAAGGATTAGCTATCCATCATGGACTATGAAGATTTGAGGATAAAAGGCTTACTCAGAGGGTATGTGTCTGAATAATTGGTGATCCCACACTTCTTGAGGTAGAATCCCCACGTTTATGTGGTTCTAAACGAAGGGAAAATAAAATTAAGAGTAAATAGCTGAATAAAATTTCTGTTAGAATTTTATTACAAACTTACATTTGAAATAATTGATCCAAGGAGCACCAAGACAGCATCAACCTGCATTAAGATAATGATAGTTGAACATCCGATTGCAGAACAGAGTAGCATCAGCCACACGTACGTACATTTATAGATACAAATCAGCTAAGCAAAGCGAGTAACTGAGAACTTTTTAGCTCAAACAGCTAACCAAACAACCTATACAGTTTTAGTATAAACCAAGAAAACCAATTTACCTTGATCCCTATCAAAGAGGGCTCTGTCCTTTTTACATGTATATTTAAGTATCAACATGTGACCAATTACCAAAACTATTATGTAAGAGCATAATTTAAACACGTTTGATCGACACAAATCCTCGAAGAGATTAATTATTTCACTGTCTGAAGAGAGATTAAGAGGTTAAGATTAAATTTTAGTTTTCCTGTAACCTATATACAAGCTCAAGCTTCACTTGCTACCTTGTTTTTCGAGTTTCTTCCTAAACTAGCAACCGTTTTAAGAGAATATATTGTGGGAAACAAGAAAGAATATAAGTAGATATATGCAACATACAATTACGGTCATGCTGCTGAATGTTGCTAGTCCGTGGATCAAAGAACTCCAGATTAATTGCCAACCACGATCTAGCTGCAATCAAATGTGTTTTAATGAGATAAAAAGTTAACTACAAAGAAAACTAGATTCAAAATATATATTTTAAAAAGAAATCACTTAATCCAATACAAATCTGAAAATGAATAGGCAAGAAAACCGTTTCAGCGACCATAAAACCAAAAGTCCTAATGATTTCAAGAACCCAAGCAGCCAAAGTAGGATACCAAAAGCCTAATAATGACCAGCTGAATTCTATCAAAAAATAGTCAGATGATTCATAAAACACAAGTTGAGTAGAGCTGAACGTGACATCAAAACAAAAATCTTATATGCGAACAGGCCATTAATGTTCGGTACATGTTACACCGAAAAAGTTTGCCAAGATGCAATATATTTCCTTAACTTCGCCACAGTAAGATCAAGGGATTCAAGTATTATCATATTTTAGTAACAATACCAGAATCAACTCTAAACCTCAGTAATCCATATTTCTGGTGGACGATCTAACCTATCATATGTGTATCAGACTCACACACACACACAAACAAAGGCAGGAAAGGTAAGTACCTCACTTGAGGATGCAGTTGACTTTGATGTGTCGATAGTTGCAGTTGGAAGTAACAAACCAGAAGATAGCTCTTGCAAACTCCTTCAGAAAGAAATAAATTTTCACAAAATACTCACTGAGATATAGGATCAAAGAATTTTAAACTAGAAAAGTTAAGGCCAACGAAGATCCTAAGTGTATCATATCATTTCACATATTTTTCTATTAAACACCTCGACAGCAGTGAATAGAATATATGAAGGAACTTGCTGCAGATTCAGAATAGTAAACACCTGAACTCCATACCTCAAAGTCCATAATAGACCATCATAAGAACGTCTCATACTAGCATCCTCCACAAGTCTGTCATGTACAAGATTAAGTAAATCAAAGCAGTCCACTGTTAAAGATACTAGTAGTATTAACATTGAACTATTTATAAGTAGCAGCATCTGCAATTTTAAGCAATTACAGTGCAATGGGAATACGGTTGTTCGATCAAGTTAGTTATCAGGTATTTTAATAGAAATAAGCTAGTAGTAATAAAACCGTTGATTGCCAAAGGTACCACCATCAAAAGAGAATACAAAGTGCCAAGTAACGTTGAATAATATTCTTGTTTCAGAAGTTGGTTATATGAGAAACTAATTTAGAATCAAATCTAATGAATCAGTACGCTCCTGATTTGCAGTCATAGAATTGTGTTTACTTGGTTAAGACACGTCATTCACCACGTACTATTTAGTATGATAAACATCTTTTGTATGGTCTTCTCAACTGATTCTTCCGTTTAAATGTAGTAATCAGTGAAGCATGTTAAAGGATAAAGTGGCAACGGATATTCTAAAAGAGTATTGCACCAGAAAGTATTAACAAACAACTCTTAGTTACTGCTTTCACAGAGGCAAACAAAGGTCCACGTAATAACTAAGTACAACTTCCCAAGTTACCTTTGAAAGTTTGTACAGATGGCTTCAAACCAGTAAATAAGGAGATCCTTGTTGATGCGAGTACAATGAGTCCGAATTAGACAACCAAAAGCAGCACACCTGGACAAAGCTTATGTATTTTAGTCCACAAATTCGCAATAAATAGTTTCTATGTAAAGCAGGGAGCAAGAAAATCAAAATAATGCCAGTTTAGCATCTAGAGTGACAAACAATAGAGTTGTCCTTCTTAATAAGAGACGTGCTATCCCACTTAAACTTGTTCTCCAGCATTACAAATTGAACTGAAGTTACATGTCGATAAAAAACAAATGGTGTACGCTCATCAAAGGCATTCTAAGATATGGCTACACATATATCGATATCCTCTACTAATAGTCTAGTTAGAAACATACCACAGCCATTTTCCTTCAGTAAGTGCCTCCACAAGACGCAATGTAATATGTTGCCTTCGAGCTCGTTTCTCTGACAGTGATGATCTAGTAGTATTGACAACTGCCTGCCAAATTTCAGAATATCAGCACTATTTCTCTCCCACATTCCCTCCAGACACACAAGGACACAATATTCAAGTATACACAAAGGGGTGACCAAGCACGCATTTATGTGATGGGATTCAATTGGCTGTACTCGAGAAGGATAAAACGATTCTCGAAGTATACAAAATCAAACTTCAGTGCCGAACAAAAATACTTCAGAAAATCATAATGCAAATCAAATTTAAAAAGTGCTGAAGGTAGATGAAGCAAAATCCAGAAACTGTCGAAATCAAAGAAAATGTTGGTTGAACTTGTATACAAAGTAAAGTGAATATAAACAGGTACCCGGTAGAGCACATGTGCAGCCAACTCAACCAAGCTATTCTGATAGCTGCTCAATGTCCCATCCTTGGTTGAATCACCCCTATATATTTTAAAATTAGAAATTTCATAACTTCACGAGATGTGTTGAAGTTAAACAAGTCATTCTTCGAAGAGAAGACAGATAAAAGATATACCATGATGCAGAACTTGATGAACTACCAAGATCCAGTTCACTAGTAACCACGTTCAAAAGTTGTTCCACCAGAGAACTAGATTCACTAGATCCTCTTGTCAAATTTAGCTGTAGCCTTCCATAAAAAGCAAGTATCTCCTGAAAGGTATAACAAGAAAACAAAAAAAACTGACTTAGACCGAAGCCGTAGAAGAAACAAAATCACGTGTTTAACATAGGGCTACCACAAAAAAAAAAAAAAAAAACCTTAAGGTTCTTATCATGGGTTGTTAACCAGCAACGGAACACAAACTGTTGGACCGCATTATGAATTTCCAATGACAAGGAGCCTATATTAGGACCATCCTTCAGCAAGAACGAATTTACACATTCAATAAGCTTGCGTGAGAGCTTTTCTTCATCTCTGAAAAGGTTATAGTAAATTAGTATAACTTTTAATATTGTTTGCAAAGGAGAGTACAAATACGAGTAAGACGTTGTGTAACAAATAAAATCTAACCTTGCAGAAGAGAAGATGTGAATGAGACCATTCACAATTTCTTTTCGAATGTCATCAGAAAAATCTCCTGGGGGGTTCTCTAAAAGTGACTGAAGCGTAAGAATACAACGAAACGCCTCCTCCTTCTGGCTATGTTGACCACTGTTTTTCTCCCAAAACCCTGCTTCCGCCCTTTCTATGTATAACATCACCAAATCTTGCAGAAACATTATGTTAAAAAGATATCCAACACCATCATACCACCATACACACTATATCCATGAAAAGACTAGACAATTAGAATATTTAGACTTTTAGAGAACTCACTGGAATATGTACGCTTCCTCATTTGGAAACGGTATTCCTTAATTTCCAAAAGATGGCGGAGTATGATCCCATACTCTGAATGAAAGCTAGGTGTATTGCTCAAAATATCATGTACATGTGTAAAGATGGTTTTGGCCATAGATAGCAAAGGAGAGAGTACACCTGAGACATTAGAACAGATTAGTTACATAAGCACCGAACAAGATGAAATCTTGATAATCTACCATCAAAGAGTAAGCATAAAGATACATTTATATGAGAAAATAACTGACATGCAGAAAACAAATGCGCATGCGGGGTATTAATAAAATGAACACCTAACGGATTTCAGTTCCACAAAACCATATTACATCAATGTTCACGTTCTCCCGGCTTATTCTAAGATAGTCTAATATAAAGAAACATGGAGCAATTTTCCGGTTCCAGTAACAACAGGAAACACTCAAATTCAGATAGCAAATAGTTTTGACCAAGAGGCTTGATAACAGCGTCTTTGGAAGCACAAACTAATTAAAGGAAGCATATTACTCTATTTCGGACTAACAAAAAAAAAACATTACTATATTCCTCACCAGGAAACTTGGTTTCTTCCGCTCTCTGAATAACAACCCGAAGCGCCTTGGCAAAAGTTGGTTTGGGTATCCGTCTCTTACTACCTGACACCTCCATTGATACACATTGAAGGAGATTTTTAACCAAAAAGGGCCACGTTTCAGCTGCAACAACAAGAAAGGAGCGGGATTAACTTCAAATATTGATTTAATCAATAATAGTATCTCACCTTTTTCAATGGCTACCTACCATTTGGAATCTGGTCCAACTTAAGCTTGGCTGTGTTATGCGAAAGAAAGCTACAGAAGTTAATTGACATATCTCCTTCGAGCCACGTGTTCAATAACTTGACTCCATCCTGAAATATGTAAGAGAAACTTGAGGTTGAAACATAATATAGGACCCTACCTAGTTATAAAACATCACTCATGGATAGATAAACGATACATAAACTTTCTAGTTTTCTAGTCACTGCTGCTCCATATTCGTGGCTTAAAAACAGCAGAAAGTAAACAAAATACCATTAGCAAGCGTTAAATAAGCAGTCAATATGATACGAAACCTAATTTCAACTGCAATATAAATTGTCTTTTCACAGATGCAACAGGCGAAGACAACACAACCCTACTCGAGACTATTATAGAAACCGAGATGTATTGCAGATTAAGGGTGCTATTGTTTCACAATCGTCATTGCATTTCATTCAAACCCAGACGTATTGATATTAAGCACAAAGAAAACACCACGCACACAGAGATTCCAAACAAGAAAACTAATCGTCTATGCCGTTTTCGGCCTGAAACCCAGGCGATTAAGAGATGGTAAAGCGAAGAGTTTACTTCACGAGTCTTGGCTTTATCCGACGAGAGCTTCCAGACGACCTCATGGACATCCCTCGAAGTAATCATCGTGCAATCGAATTGGGAATTTCCCGAGAACGAAACGACGATCTTCGTGAAAACCCCAAATGATGAAATTGATTTTGAATTTCCGGGGAAAGAAAGAGGTTCAGGGTTTATTAACACTACAGGACTGCGAATGACTCTCACCACCGTCTATGCATTTTGCACACAGAAGCCCCTTTTTGTCCCTTTTACCGATTTGCCCCAGTATAACCGTTAGATTATGCAATTGACTAACCATTCAATTTAATAATTATTACGTGATAGCCCATGTACTTTAATAACGTACATAACTCCCCTCCCCCCCACCCAATTGAACCGTTAGAGTTCCCAACTGAACCAAATTATGACTGGGAGTCTGGGACACCGGATTTCATCCACTGACCATCATTTGTCGCAGTCGAACAATTAGATTACCTGGTTTAGTACTTATTATTAAATTCAACCAGTTAATATTCCGATTTTAGTGGTTTAAAACTCACTTTTATACCAGGTTGACAAACCAGATTGTTTGTTCTCAAAAGTATTTAAAGACCGATATTTTCGGAATACTGATCTATTGGATCCTCACAGATCTTATTCACCGTTGGAGAAGTATCTGATCAGCTAGATCTCTGGTTAATAAAGGGCTAATCAAAAGAGTGGGAACGGGATAGACCATCTCCGTATGGAATGATCCATGGATTCTTGCTCCTCCTCCGAGATCAGCAAATCAAGAAACACTATCCCAATTTTTAAATCCTTCTTTGAAGGTGGATCATCTCATCGATCCGTTGACGAAATCTTGGAATGTGGACTTGCTTAATGTATACATACATCCGGAGGATGTCAAAATTATTAGAGGTTTGGCTATAAGCCGGAATGATAGGCAAGATTCTTATGGAGTTCCCCTCCACAAGACGCAATGTAATATGTTGCCTTCGAGCTCGTTTCTCTGACAGTGATGATCGGAGTTCCCCTTCAGTTGTGTTCTATGTTGATTCCACCCCACCGGCTTGGCTTTCCGAGTCGGTAGGACATTTATCTTAGTTTAGTTATTATTGTTGTCAAAAAAAATGACTTTTATAAAATTAAAATTCTGAAATCATCTATATTATTAAAACTGAATTATCTTTTGGAATTGTTTAGAAACATTGATAGCAGTATAAAAATATATATATTAATTGTTTTTTTCATATTTCACTTAGTTTAACAATTTTATTAATTATATTACATTAACAATACATCACATCACTAATTATATTATCATAATAATATTAGTGCACAGTTTTTTATGAATTGAATGTTAAATTTAATTCAAAAAAGAAAAAACTTTGTTACAACAATGTGTGTCCCTTTAAAACTTTAAAATATTTCAAATTTCAATCTAAACTTCAATCTACCAACTCTTCTTAGTCTTCAATCTTTCAGTCTTCAATCTTTTCCTTGCCAAACCAAAACTGCAAGCCTTGTATCCTTCCTCTGGATTATAGAAAACATGTTCCTCACTGTTTTATCTATTAACTTTGCAAGGAGAGCAGGTGGTGAGACCGCTTCTCCATTCATTCTTCTATTTCTCTCCCTCCAAATGTTGTGTACTGTTGCTTGTACCACATATCTAGTTGTAAAGAGAAAGAGCTTGTCTTGATTCTCATCTGTAATAATCCTCCTTATACCAGACCAGCTCGTTGTATACTTCTCCTTTAGGACTCTTCTTGCCATAACTTCCCAAATTTGTTTAGAGAAAGGACATTCAAAATATAATTGGCCAATAGACTCCATCGGTTCCTGATAGGAGATACGAGAAGTGTCGATGCTTATATTCCACTGCGCCATTCGACTACCAGTAGAGAGTTTATCTCTCATTGCAACCCAAAGTAAGAAGGAGTACTTAGGCGTTGCATGTTTGAACCAAAGCCTTGTGCCAATCGTATAGCTGATGTTTTTCTCGAATTACACGCCAAGTATCACTTGTCCAAAATTTCTCTTTGTATTTTTCATTACCATTCTTCCAAAGAGAAACATCTTCGTCCTCCGGTTTCATCTTCTCTTTAACCCTCTCAATCTCCAATTCAAATCTGTTCAGAACAAGGTGCCGATGGTTCTTCTTCCTGTGATGCCTACAATCTTCAACTCTTGCATTATCATTTATTCCCATCTTTATATACCTTCCTTCCTCCGGGTTTTTATTTATTAGTTTTTAACATTAACTTTGTGTCTATTATAAAATCAAAAATATAAAATAACTGGGTTTTGTATATGGTTAAACGTTCGGTTTAATTTTTTTTACTAAAACTTTTTTTTAATTTTAGTTTCAATCGGTGAAAAATTACATAGTCAAAAACATAATTCAAAGAGATGTTTTGTAAATAAAATAATAACTTAAATTAAAATAATAAAAATGTATTACATTTATTGTCACTTAATTTTTCACTTAGTATAATTATTTTACTCAATAAAAACTATTTCTATTTCACTTAATTTAGCCAAACACTTAGAAAGAGACATTTTTATTAGTTTATAAAATCAGTTAGGCATGAACATTGGTTATCCATTTAGGTACAGATTGTTCCTTTCAGCTATCGTTTTTTTTTGTTTTGAAATTAGGCTCCGGTTGAATATTATGTGTGGGTTTTGAGTTGCGTCTTTCAAGATCTGGATGAGTTATGTTATGATGTATAGGAACCTAAAAATATCTAAATAACAAATGTATCTTAAACGGATTTGGATAATTATACCAAAAATAACTATATTACCTAATTCGGTCTAGGTCTTTTGAATACAATTAATTATATTACCACATCTAAAATATATAACACTAATTATGAAAAATAAATATCAATGTATAAAAATGTAAAAACCAATACCCGCTCGGATGCGCGGATCAGTCTCTAGTAATTCTTTATAAGCACAATATACCTTTACCACAAATGAACAGTTAAAATTCCCCAATTTAGCATTTATGCCCAAATCGAAGACCTTTGTTCTCTGATTTTAGTGGCTAGATTAATATTTTACAAAATGATTCTTTCCCCACTATTTTTCTAGTAAAATCTTGATTGTGAGAGATAGAGCGTCATGTATATCCATGCAGGCCCGATCCATGGCATAGGCAAAGTAACCACTCGCTTAAGGTCCAAAACCTTTTGAGGGTTTTTAGCTTAACAAAAAGGGCACAAAGGTTTTTTAAAAGTTTTTTAGCTTAAAAAAAGACCCAAGATTTTTAATTTGAATGGGGTCTTTAATAAGATTAGGCCGTCGTCCATGTATCTATGTGATTAAGATACAATGTTTTTTAGTGTTCATTTTGTTTTATGTGAATACACTATCATGTTGTTTCCTTAAGAGACACATGTTTAAATACACTCAACATGTAAAGAGGCAAGAGACGCACCAATATTTTTTTTTAATGAATATAAATTAAATAAGTCAAAACATGTGCTACATCTAATGCTTTTATTAAACAATGTAAGCACATGACAGTCTTCATGTTGAAGTAGAAAGTGAAATTCTTGTTCCAAATCAAGTCACCAATCCTTTGTCTAAATACTTTTTGCCTTTCCCTTGGACTGATAACAATCTGAAACGGACTGTTTTGTCCACAGACTAAGTCAATGTCTTCTCATCTAATGGTTGCTCACGTGTGCGTTGCGGTGTCTTCACAAACTATGAACCAAAGTTTGGCATGTATATCGGATGAGGAAACTCTCCGTAGGTGGGTGCCGAGACTGGATATGATCTCAGTTATTTCATTCCATGATGTAGTAAAATCCCCTCCTAAGATTCTCTATACAAGAGTTTTCCAGATCTTTGTTGAGTAGTTGCAGCTGAAGAAGAGGTGGGGATAATTTTCTTAAACTACTTGAAGCAACACACAAGTCGTATTTCTTGTAGCATTCCACTGCTACATTCTGTCACACGTTGGCAACTGTTCCATAGCAATATCCAAAAGAGAAAGCATTATTTTGGTGTCGGCTGAGAGAACCAAACCCCAACACTCAAAGAGCAATCTTGCTGAGCATGACGCACCTTCAGACAAATTTATTTGTTGAGAAGTTGTTTTTGAATTTATCCTAAGCTTGCTTCCATAGAATAATGTCATCTTCTTGACTTTCCCACTCTCAGCTCAATCTCATCCTCCACTTCATTAAGTATACTTAGTCTATGTCAATTTTTCTATGACGAGTTAGAACATCTGAGACCTAAGCATTATCTGCACCCAACACCTCCTTTAGACGTTTTGAATGCGACCATGAATCATACCAAAAAGTGGTAAACTTTCCATTCTTAATTTCCATTATCATGAACTGCATTGCAAGCCCTCTGCATTTTAGGAACTTCTTCCACATCCAGGAACCTGAAGTAGTATTTCTTTTAATTGACCATAAAGAGCCTTTTTATTCAAGTAACTATGAATCTATCTCACTCATAGTGAAGACCGCAGAGAGAACAATCTCCATATCAGTTTGATGCAATAAACAATATTGATTTCCTTAAGAGGTAGTATGCTTGAACCTCCCTCATTCTTTGTCAAACAAATATCCTTCCAACTGACCTTTGCCTTGCTCATTTTTAGCTCATGACATGACAAAAAGAAAACAGAACAAAATGGTTTTTTATCTCTTTCAGATAGCTACATGGAAGCTTGAAAGCAGCTAACAAGAAATTGGCAAGACTCGTGATTACAGAGGTTATAAGCTGCAGGCGGCCATCATGAGACAAAAACCTACATGTCCATGATCTCATTTGTTTCTTTATTTTCTCCACCAGTGGCATGTAATCATTTACTGTCATTATTATGGTAAGTAAAGGAAGTCATAAATAGCGTACTGGAAGCTGACCTAAAGCAAAAGGAAATCAGGACATGATGTCCATTTCTTGAGTTTGTGAAATTCCAGCAAGATACAAGGTTGATTTCTCAAGGCTGATCTTTTATCTTGATGTCGCAGCGAAGTCTTTAAATATTTTCAGAACATCTTCAATAGATCTTTTTGTTTCATCCATGAAAACCAAATGCGTCAACAAGATATTTTGACATCGTTGATGGTAACTTATTTCCCTTATTTATGTTGCCTTATCAATCATATGGCATAGGTAATTCATACAAATGACAAATAGGTAATGCAATAATGCACATCACTGCCTCAGCCTTCGTTTACTTTGAAAAAACCTGGTCAACTCCCTATAAACTTGCACTGAGAAAGATGGTATGCAAACACATAGTTTAATCAAATGAATGAATTCCTCAAGCATATTCAGGACTCTCAGTGTGTTGAGGAGGAAATGCCAGTGTACTGAATCGAAAGCTTTTGCAATATCTATTTTCATTGCACATCTAGGTGAGACATCTTCCATGTGATAATCATTAACAATCTCATTCGCTAGCAATAGATTCTCCACAAACAACTTATCCTTCACGAAAGATGATTGTTTATAGGATATACATCGAGGTAGCGTACCATTTAGTCTGTTGGGAGTAATCTTGGAATCACCTTATAACGTACATTACAGCAAGAAATTGATTTGTAATATGTTATCTCCATTGCATTGTCCTTCTTTGGTATCAGCGCTAGTAGTGCCGTATTCAAACCCTTAGGCAGGAAGCCCTTACTAAAAAAGAGTGCACCGCTGTCGTGAAATCTTTCTCAATAACACTCCAAGCACCCTTGAATAATTCAGAAGTAAAGCCACCAGGTCCGTTGATTTGTTATTCGACATATGGAATATCACATCTTTAATTTCTTCATCAGTTATTGGTTTTATAAGTTGAGTTTTCTCCTCATTAGAACATCTGCAGCTAAGAGTATGTTGCATCTTTTCAATAGTTTTACTCCGTAAATCTTGTGGCACATATGATAGGAAATCAGTGAAAAATATCTCTCCTTCTTAATCTTTTTTTTTTAGAAGTAACAACAAGACAAGATGGACATCCTATTTCGCGAATTGCATTTTGTGTCTCCCTCATCTTAGTTGCATTGTGGAAAACTTTGTTATTACAATCCTCCAATTGTAACCAATGTAGTTTCGAGCGTTGTTTCAATATATTCTCCTCAGTATCTGAAACTCGCTGCCAATGTTCAGTTGCAATCAAATTTTCCTGGATGTTCTCTTAAGTATGGGCATTAAGTAATATTTTCTGCTTTTCATATAGGTCATGGTAAACTTCTTTTACCTTCTTGGTTATATCTCATAACTTCTCTTTACTCAAAGATCTGATCAATGGTTTAGAGGTATTGATAGATTTTAAGAAACGAAAGAGTGCAGATGTAGACTGAAATAGTGGTTGAGTATCTTTCCAGAACTCTTCCATTAATCTAAGAAACTTCGGCATTCCTGATACTACATTCGTGAAATTGAAAGGATTGCGCTTACCAACTGCTTCAACTTCCAAAATCTGCCTCTAAGATGGTCTGAACATCCACCTGCTTCAAATATACCATATGCATGTGTACGTTGATGTAACCAAGTTTCATTAACCATAAACATATCCAACATTGTACAAATCAGTCCTTCATCACTTGCTTATTACACCATGTGAATTTTTGTCCCTGAGAACCCATACATGTAAGGTTACAATGTTGTATTACATTTTCAAAATCTTGTATACCCGTGGTGATTATGCATGAGTTTGGTAACTCGAATGTTCCTTACTATCAAGGATCTCATCAAAATTTTCCATAGATGTAAGGTTACAATGTTTGTTACATTTTCAAAATCTTGTATACGACCTACATCTTTTTTCCCTTCATCATCTTTTACTTTATGGATCTCCCCATCTTCTTTTCTCTTCACTATATCTTTTTATGTGGTAATCTCATTGCTTCCCTCCAATTTTTCACTTTTTTCCATATTTCAATTTGATTAATTTTTACATTTTTTTCATTTTTTCATTTTTTTCATAGAATCTTCTGGATGACTTGACTATTTATAAGATTCTCTGATTCAAAATTAATATCAGCCTCCTCTTGAGTGACTAAATCCCCATTCTCTTTAGCATTATTGAGAGCTGGAAAATTTGAAGGAGTAATGATCCTCATTTGTCCATGTTCAAGTGTTTTTTGGGGGCTTCTACTTAATTTACCTAGTGACACATGAGACCATCCCTCAACTACTTGTCCCTCCTCAATCTTATTTTCTTTCTCATTCAAGTGTGGTGAACTGGTTGGAGTTGAACTCATAATCTCCACTGGTTCTAAAATCTTACTGCATCTTCCTCAACAATCATACCCATTTGTAATGTTTCACCAGTTACATGCTTAGTTACATACATTGTCTCCAAAACTTTTTTGACTCATTTGGCTTTTTCATCTTTTTATTCATTACACATGACTTTCAACATAACCACATTAACCGCATGTGTGATATCGCAAAGAGTGCCAAAGGTAGATGAATTCAATGAAGGATGACTTACTATTCTTAGAAAAAAAATGATCTTCTTTTGTAGCTCCTTTGATAAGTCAGCATTGACAAAGATCTTTGATGTCTTAAAATTTGCACAAGAAACTGTTTCAGAATGTAGTCTCACCGGGAAACCCATGTCGTTTGTCATGAAGCTCATTCCTTCCCAAGAGAACATGTTCATTGGGACATTTTCAGGCGAACCCAAAGTGGAATAAACTTTACTTTTGGCTTCTCTTTTAAATCATCAGGTGTCCACTTAGTAACCATCAAAGGTATGTTTCCGATATTCCACATTCCCCTCTTAGGATTTGAGCTCTCATCGATGGATTTGAAACTCGAAACTTCATTTTTGTGGCATACGCCTTATGAACTTCTATCGATTGTGATTTGCCCTTTTGAGACTACCATATTTTGTTCATTATGGCGTAACTCGAGCAATATGAAGTGATGTGTCAAGAAACTTTCCAATTAAAAAATCTTCCCAAAAGGGTTTTGCGTTGTTAATCACTTCATCTGGAATCTTCAGTCTTTTTCCTTCCAATTTGCAATATTGAAATCATATTTTTTCAGTACTTTATTGTCATGAGTCACGTCTACCCATGATGAACCTTTCACTATACATAGTTGGGTAGTTACAATTATTTACACATTTTTAAATTTAAATTAAAAGGCAATGGCACTGGGGAAAATACACTAATATCAAAATCAAGGGAACCTCTAAAAAAAGTTTCATGATTTAACAGTATATACATGTATAAATCAGTATACTTACTGTTAATTAATTTTGAACAAAAAACCACCGAACAATAATTTATTTTTTGAGATTTGTGGATTCTAAATTGGATCCAAATGAGTTTTTTGACAGTTTATTCTAGAGTTCTAGTGATAAAGATCACATATATTGACTCCAACCAATATGGGCTGATGTATTGTATGAGGCCCACTAACCTTATACAACTCAATTTTTTTTTTCTTTTTTAACTATACAAGTTAATCCAGTTAGGATCTCAATGGCATCATACAGATAAACGGGAACAAATAGAGTAAAAGAGAGAGAAAATATAAAAAAAAAGTGAAAACTGAAATAAATGAGAGTGAATTGAATACATTTATTTATTTATATTATTTTCTCCAAGTTAAAATTCAAATAAGAAGGTGGAAAATTTTACTCCCATACCATAAAAGTACGAAAAAAAAGCTGAAGTAAAACAGAGTAACGAAAGAAGGTGGAAAATTTTACTCCCATACCATAAAAGTACGAAAAAAAAAGCTGAAGTAAAACAGAGTAACGATTTTTTTCTCTTTTAATCTCATTGGTAAAAAAATAGAATAAATGAGGGTATAATACTTTTACTCTATTAATTTTACTTTAAAAGTCCTATAGTTCTATACCATCACACCCTAAATCTACCCCACCTAACTCTATATAAATAAAAAAAGCATGACTTTGTTATATAATCAAAACTAGATTTTGATCTACACACCCGCGCGGTTGTATTTTTTAAAAAATATGATGTTATTTGTTTTTTATATCACTATTTAGGGTTGAACAAAAAACTCGATTTCGAAGAATCGAACCGATCCCAATCCGAATAAGTAGTACCAAATCAGAACTGAAATTGATTAAATATCCGAATTATTCAAAATTTTGGTATTTGAAGAACTGAAACCTAATCCGATCCGAACTGAAGTATTTTGGGTATCCAAAATAGATTTATATACTTATATATATATTAATTATTTTTAGATTTAATATATATAAAAACATCTATAATATATATGATACTTTTAAGTTCGTTTAAATACTTGAAAATGTATACAAATAATCAAACGTAAATATCTAAAATGGTTAAAATATACTCAAAACTCCAAAAATACTTCAATAATTATTAATTCTCTATCCAAATATTTAAACCAAACCAACTTAAATTGGTTATCCAAATCCGAACCGAATCCTCAAAGATCTGAACCGAACACGAAATCCCAAACAGACCCGAAAACGAACCTGAATGCCCACCCCTAATCACTATTATATATTTTATATGTGTCATCATAGGTTACAAACATATGTGTTATCATATAATTAAACGTATTTTATACGTACCATCAAATAAATTTTCTTATAATTAATAATATTTTATATGTACAATCATATAAATAATCACATATATTATATTTTTAAATTTCAATGTGAAATATAAAAACCATAATTTAAGTTGGTGTTTGAAATTGTGTTTTTGTATTGTATTTTTTCTTATATATATTGAAAACATTTTTATAATGGTTATTGGAAAATATGTTAGTAAAAATCAAATTTTGAATATATGTATATTTTTGAATGAATTTTTGATATAAATCAATTTTAAATTAGTATTTTGTTTTACATATGTATATCAAGTAACATAAACTTTTTTTTTTTAATATAATGTAATGAATTTTCAATTTTTTTAATAGCATAAGCCATTAAGCCTATTATTTTTTTCTAACTTATTGTGATATCCATGTTTCCAAACAACACTATTTTTTCTTAAATATTATTTATGTTGCCAAACAAAAGTTTAAAATACTTCTAAGATAAATTTCATTAATTAAATATATACATTTTCTCATTTAATCAAATCTCTCTCCACGAAAAGTAAATCAAATCTTTCTCTCTCATCTCATACAATATGGAGAAAGATTCTTGGGCAGATCTGTGGGACAACAATCAGTCGACGGCGAAAACAACCGACGACGGTAAAAGCGGCAGCGGTGGAGGTGGTGGGTCGGGTAAATACAAAGAGAAGATGGAGGCTGGACTGGGGAAAACGAAAGCGGCGGCGAGTTCGGGGTTTAAGAAAGTGAAGACGGGAACGTCGTTGGGTCTTAGCTGGGTCAAAGACAAGTATACCAAAACCACCTCCAAGAAGAATTGATTTCTTTTGCGTTTCGATTTCGCATTAAATAATAATGGGGTTTTGTATAATCGAACAGATATGATAATATCGAATATTATTTGTTTTGGATTCTTCTTGTGATCTTTTGGACAGATTAGGTTTGTTTGATCATGTGAAGAAGATTCAAAAGTATATTTCAAAATCTTTTTTTCTTTAATTTTATTATAAAGTTAGAAAACTAAAAGATATTCTACGATTGGTGTGCCAGATTCGTTTGCTTCCTTAAAGTTTTAGTTTTATTTATTAATACAAAAATCATACTTCCTCCACTTTTGTCATTAGATGACGTGATAAAATTATACACACAAATTTAAAATATTAATTTCTGTATATATTTTAAATATTAATTATTTATATATAAATATAAGGGCAATTTTCTCAAATAAATCTTTCTAAGTTTTTGTCACAAAAATAGATCCAAAAACTAAAATAACCAAAATATTATTTTTTATTTTGAAAATTTTAGATTTATTTTAATTTTAAAAATTTGAAACTCTAAACCCTAAACCCCACCCCTCAACTCTAAACCCTAAATTCTAAATCCTATATCCTAACCTTAAACCTTAAGCCTTAAACTTCATCCATTAACTCTAAATCCTAATGTCTAGATTAACTAACTTTAGGAGTATAAGTGTATATTTACTTCTTTTGATAAAACATTTAAGTCTATTCTGTTTATTTTAATTTTTAAGGTCTATATTTGTGACAAAAACATTTTTAGGTCTATCATAGGAAATTTTTCTAAATATAATTTAGTTAATAATAAAATAGTATTATATAACACATAAATAAATTTACACTAAGAAACTTAAAACACTTTAAATTAAGAGAAAACATGTAATAATCTATCACCAAATGCATAATTAATTCTTTATTTATAAGAGTGTAATTAACATATACTATTTACCAATAAATGCAGCGCACGTTTCAGAAAATAATTAAAATATTAAATTCCTTATCACTTATTTAAAGTACTTATACATAAAAAAATTTGTGGGATTTTTAAATAAAAAATCCCAATTTTTGTGGTGTTTTTAATAAAAATGATTTTTTAGAAAGACCTATATTTTAATTAATTAATAATTAACTAAATAATATTTCATAAAGATAAAATAATTCTCATCTAAGTTTTTATACATAAGATATCATTTAACAATAATGTGAAATCATTTATTTGTGTTACATATACAAGTTAATTAGTTGTAAACAATTAATATTTATTTTTATAGGATAAAAATAGAAGTTTGTAAAGGATAAAAATGAAATGAGCACAAAGTTGAACTTGCTTGCAGTTAGCAAAGTTTGTAAATGATACATAAGCTTTGCTACCTGCGAGCAAGTTCAACTTTGTGCTCATTTCATTTTTATCCTTTACAAACTTCTATTTTTATCCTATAAAAATAAATATTAATTGTTTACAACTAATTAACTTGTATATGTAACACAAATAAATGATTTCACATTATTGTTAAATGATATCTTATGTATAAAAACTTAGATGAGAATTATTTTATCTTTATGAAATATTATTTAGTTAATTATTAATTAATTAAAATATAGATCTTTTTAAAAGATCGTTTTTGTTAAAAAAACCCCTTTTTTTTGGGGTGGGGGTGGTTAAATGCAGCGCACGTTTTAATAAAATTGGGATTTTTATGTATAAGTACTAATTGTTTTTATTAAAAACCCCACAAAAATATTAAATCCCTTATCACTTACCAACGCAAAAGAAACAAGCAGAGTATGGCGATTACGGTGCCGCGACGGCAGCTCTTCATTGGCGGTCAATGGACTGAGCCCCTTCGCCGTCAAACACTCCCTGTTGTCAATCCCGCCACGGAGGACATCATCTCATTGATTATTATAGATTTTCATATATACTTTTCTTTCCAAACTTATCTTTCTATTACTTTTTTTTTTAATTCTTTCATAAAATAGAACTATTTGAAAATTAAATAATAATTTTGGTTTTTTAATATTTTGACATTTTGATTTGTCTTGTTTGATTTTTGTTTTAAAGTTTTTAAGATCAACCTATGAATTTTCTCATGATTTTATTTTAATATCAAATAGTTATATCTCATGAAAGATTTTTTTAAAAATTATTATTTTTAATAATTTCTTTTATCTTTAATTTTCTTTTTACAATTATCTTTGACTTGACAATAAAAATGTAAAAAAATCTTGTTGTGTTTGTGTATTTGTGTTTTTGTTACATAGATTTTGAGAATCCTATGACTATACGTGATATTTGTAAAGTTGAGTGTTATGAGTAAAAATAGAGAGAATTTATGTCCCAATAACAAAAGAG
>NC_027750.1:40598435-40600660 GCF_000695525.1 Brassica oleracea var. oleracea
TTAATAAATGGAAATATGTATGTTCATTCTCTGCAACATAAAAACATGAAGCTAATAGATGTGATAAAATAACTAATAAGTCTTTATAAACAAAAACCTTAGCAAAGAGTTTCATGTGGTTACCTTAATGGTTACGTATAGATGCAAAATTCCTCCGTTCTCTCGAAGTTTGTACAAATATGATTTTACTTGGCTATTATTCCTAATAAATAATAGCAGAAGCTCTTTTGTACCAAAGTTTAGTTTTGAAAGTGAGACATAACTGAGCTTTACACTATTTTGTTGTCATCAGTTTCAAAATCTTCTAAAACAATAAAATCTTTTGTAGCAGATATCTTCATGAATTAAGAGAAGATCCTCTTTCATCGTCAATTATGAAATCCTATTGAATTTCATTTATTAGTTTCGATTCTCCACATATAGAACATATTTCAATCATCCTAAGCTGATTATAAGAATACATGGATCAATGAAAGAAAAAAAATGTATTCAACACAAAAATACTCATAGCACGAAGAATCAACAAGATATATCAAAAAACACTAATGCATAAACACTATGATTTTCATCGATAAATATTATAAGATTTTATAAATTTGAGAAATGTAAAATTCAATAAACTTCATCTCCCTTCCGAGAAAAAGATCGATTTTGAGGAATCAAGCTAAAATTAAAGAAAAAAAAATCATATTCTATTATATTGTCACCTTCATTAACGTTTTTATACGTTTGTCAGAGAGATCGCCTGGTTCGTCTGAGCTTGTAGAGTTTGTTAGGTTCGCCGGAGAACTTGTTAGTTTCATCAAATCTCGTCGGATTTGGTCGCCGTAGAGATTTTGAAATCTCGTCTAATTTGGTTGGAGTTCGAGATTTTGAAAACTTATGGGATAAATATATTACTTTTAGATTTTATTAATCAGGGGTATAATGGTCTTTTCTATTTAGTTTCTAAAAGTAAATGTAGTTAAGATAAAATAAAAAATGGTACTAAAAATTTAGTAGTTTAAGCAATTTTTCTTATAAATATTTTATAAATTATTCTTAAACATTTATAAAAAAATTTAGAATGGTTAGTCCAGTCTTTTTAATCACATATTTAAAGTAAATTTGTGGTAAATTAAAAAAAAATTCTTAACTAGAATATAGTGATTATTATTTAAAAATTAAAAATACATAAACATGTTTTAGTTTATTAAATTATTAATAAATTAAATTATACTAAATTATAAACCATAAAATATCTTTAAATTAAAAAAAAAAAATTAAAATACATAAAATTTTTAAACTATTTATAAAAAATTCTTATATAAATGTTTTTTAAAAAGTAAAACATGAACGAAAATTTTTCATTTTAAAAATTTCTTTAATATATTGTATAAATAAAATTTATGTTTATTAATTTTAGTTATTATTTAGTATATCTAATAACTATTAAAATCATTCAATAATTTTATTTATAAAAATAAATATTAATTGTTTACAACAAATTAACTTGTATATGTAACACAAATAAATGATTTCACATTATTGTTAAATGATATCTTATGTATAAAAACTTAGATGAGAATTATTTTATCTTTATGAAATATTATTTAGTTAATTATTAATTAATTAAAATATAGATCTTTTTAAAAGATCGTTTTTGTTAAAAAAACCCCTTTTTTTTGGGGTGGGGGTGGTTAAATGCAGCGCACGTTTTAATAAAATTGGGATTTTTATGTATAAGTACTAATTGTTTTTATTAAAAACCCCACAAAAATATTAAATCCCTTATCACTTACCAACGCAAAAGAAACAAGCAGAGTATGGCGATTACGGTGCCGCGACGGCAGCTCTTCATTGGCGGTCAATGGACAGAGCCCCTTCGCCGTCAAACACTCCCTGTTGTCAATCCCGCCACGGAGGACATCATCGGTACTTTTTCTTCTCCATCAAGTCTTATTTATGATTTTTTTTTCTTTTTGTTATTCTCACTGGATCCATGAACGAGTTTTGATTCAATAAGCTGAAATTAGTAGTAAGAGTCTCCTAATCTAATGTATACGCAGAGAGATTTGAACTTGGTCTGCTTATTTAGATGATCGGAAGTGCAATCCTTATCTAGCTTCTGTGTTTCTCGTACACTATGAACTGGGCTTAGAAGCTGCTTTTCGCGTTAGATCTTTGGAGGACCTTACAGATCTCTCTCTCTCTCTCTCTCTCTCTCTCTCTCTCTCTCTCTCTCT
>NC_027750.1:40602863-40617449 GCF_000695525.1 Brassica oleracea var. oleracea
AATCATCATATAGTAGTCTGAGTTAGGGTTTGTTGATAGATTATACTCTCTCCGTTTCATATTAAGAGTCGTTTTAGAGAATTTTTTTCGTACAAAATAAGTGTCGTTTTCGATTTTCAATGCAAAATTTATTAATTTTATGCAAAATTTATTTTTCTATTGGTTGAAATATGGTTAGGTGTATAGGTAATAGTGTTTTTTTATAGGAAATGTACAAAATTAATTGTTTTCTTAATCCGTGTGCTGAAACCTAAAACGACACTTATAATAAAACAGTGGGAGTATTAGACGGCAAAGCTTCATGTTAAAAGGGCCTCGGTTTAATAACCTAAATCTGTACAAACCAAGTTAGTTTGTCTAAAATCAATGAAGCTTCGCTATAAGCGCATTAGGAACTACTCCCTCTGTTCCTAAAAGATCCATGTTTTAGAATTTTCACACTTTTTAATAAAACATATTAAAATTTATATTCCCTCAGTTCCTAAAAGATCCATGTTTTAGAACTTTCACACTTTTTAATAAAACATATCAAAACTTAACTATAAATGTATAATTTTTTGTAATTTTATATTTCCTATATTTTTAAACCAATAAGATCTTAAAAAAATGCAATTAATGTTCTTGAATTTCACAATTTCTCATTATTAATTGACAAAAATTACATTGGAAATATAAAATATGTATCTTTTTGAAACAAAAATTTTCTCTAGAATATAGATCTTTTAGGAACGGAGGGAGTACTACTAAAGCGTTCAATAGCGATCGCTATGTGTACCTCGCTTGGCTTTGAGGTGATGAAGCGACGAGGTCACCGCTACACCTCGCCTCGCGCCATGGCGACCAAAGCGATGGCTATTTAAAACCAAGATACCAACATAAGCAAGAGATCTTTCTGTAACAGATATTGATACGTATGCTATTGCCAAGTCCCATCACCAGTGGTTGATGGGTAAGAGTGATTGTGGGCTTGATTAATGTGTCCTTTATTCTAAGTAGTCATTAGTAGTATACAAGTATCAAAAAATGCGAGAATTAAAAAGAAGTTAAGATTATTAGATCACCATGTTCATGGGAGGTGAGAGTTTCTAATATCTCTCAAGCTTATAAGCACCGTTCTATCTTAATATAATTGTTGTTTCTTTCTAGTTACCAAAACCGAATCAAATGGTTAGGGGTGTTCAATCCGGTAAAACCGAACCAATTAAAACCGAACCGAACCGAAATAGAAAAAATGGTTTGGATTTGGTAGTACCGAATATACCGAATGGATGTCATTTTTAAGAAACCGTGGTATATGGATATGGTTTGGTATATAAACCGATCAAACCAAATAAACCGAATAAACCGATCAATTAAAATATAAAGTATAAGTATATGTAAATTATAGAATATAATTAATAATATATACCTAATTTATTTTATTGGTATGATCTTCCTACTTAAATGTTTATTTTAGTTATTTAATATTTTATTTTAAGTTCAAATTTTTTTTTATCAAATTAAAAAAAAACATATTTTTTACTTTTTTGTTTAATAGTATTATGGATTACTGATATTTCGTACTTTTATTCCATAAAACTATTATTTTTATTCAATAAATATGTTTACTGATTATTTAAATAGTAAAATAAAAAATAGATTATTTAAAAACCAAAATATCGCCATGTTATAATTAAATTTAAAGCCGATATCTAATCTTATAAAGTAAAATTCACAAAATATTTTAAAAGATAAATATATTTACGGTTTTTTGGTATAAAACCGAATAAACCGAAAAACTACGGTATATAAACCGAACCAAACCATATTAAATATGGTTTTAATATGGTAGATAATTTTTATAAACCGAAACACTGAAAAACCGAAAAAACCGAACCGAAACTGAACCGATATCCGGATTGAACACCCCTACAAATGGTATCAGAGCAATTCATTTCCTGGACATGCAACGTCCGGAAAAAGAGTTGGTCGGGTTGGTGACGAGAAAAACAACCGACAAGATGGCTTATTCTTTGGCATAAAGGTCCATGTACTACTTATATAACTGACAAGATGGCTTATTCTAACCTAGAAATTGGTACATCACTGAATTTCTACTTGGCAAATGGAATTAAGCCCCCAAACACAGAACAAAAAACAAAGCGCCTAATCTTGAGGAATCTGAAGATGGGCAGTTTTTGAAAAGAATCATCCTCATCATCAGATACCTGAAATCTCATAGACCTTTAAGCATAAAAAGCATGAAGTGTACCAAATTCCAATAGAGACAAAACACAATCCAAATGTACCTAATTTGACATACTCGTTCGTTTAGAATCTGTGAGAAGTGTCCTTAGCACCTTCTTCCTGCATCCGTAACACAATATCTATGAACATTTTGTAATGAAATGAGCTTCAACTCGAGAACAAAATCTAAAAAGAAACTCAATTTGTAAACTGATTCTTAGATTTTTTTTGTTAAGACCCAAATTTCCATCAGACTCGATCAACATAAGAGATCAGATTCAAGAAATGAAAGCAAGCTGGAGAGAGAAACAAATCTCACCACAACACTCTCGAGAACACTGACAATATCATGGAATCTCCTGGAGACACAATCAGATTCAGACCCAAGCGGAAATGAAAAACATTACAATACAAATGTCGGAAACAAAAATCTAATTTGGAGGCAGCGTAGCGTCATCAAGCCCAATCATTTCGATTCCATGACGATTGTACAGAGCTACTAAACTGGTGGGGAGGGGAGGAAGAAGAAGAAGAAGAAACACGATTGATAATCACAACAAATCAAAGAAGCCCAGAGATTTCTGTTTCCAGCTGTAGTAATAATGGTGGTGTAGAGATGAAGACGATCCCAGCATGGAAAATGGTGAAGAGAACGTCGTTTTGGGTTTTTTCCCGGCGGCAATGGATTGTTGGTTTGTGGGGATTTTGGTGGGGGATTGGATTGGAAGAACAATGAGTGTATTTTTGGGAAGATACGTTAAAAGCTTGAGAACGCCAATTTGAATTCACTCGTTTTTCTTTTTAGCCCCTCTCCTCTCGGGAACACTCCTTTCAATTTCAAATGTCGTCAAGCTGTTCAGTTTACGGTTCTGATCGGAATTGTCGGTTTGTAAATTTTCTTTACCAATAACTTTCGGTTTAGCTTAACGTAAATTTACGAACCGGAAAATTCATTTGAAATAAAAATACGTGAGTCCTATATATTAACATCGGAACTAATTTACTCGTTGTCCCAATTACGATCGGTTACTGTTTATTAACAGATAAAATCGATGACGTGGAGGTTTATTTTTTTTTTTTTTGATTATTTTAATTTTATTTTAATTAATAAAAAACAAATAAATTAGATAAAAATTCAATATAAATGCTAAAAATTGATACAAATTCAGGAAAAAATCAAGAAAAATAAAATGAAGTTCATAAATTCAAATAATAATAATAGTAAAAGTAACTTTCTAAATTCAAAAAATTATAACAAAAATAGAAATAAATTGTAAAAATTGATTAAAATTAAGAAAAAATAAGTAGAAAATAATAAAAACCAAAAAAAAAAATAAAAAAATTTTAGAAATTCAAAAAATAAAAATAAAAATTAATAAATTGTAGAAATCGATAAAAATTAGAAAATAGGAAATTTATAAATATATGGAAAACAAATAAAAATTCAAAAAATCAAAAAAATTAAAAATTGAAAAGTACTTGAACCCAAATCTCTTTGTTTTTTAGGTAGGCATATGAGCGTTTGGGGGTGTCCTGGTTCGGATCCTTCGGATCCTAGAGATTTGGACTCAACAAGACATTTGAAAATGTAAACTTTTGCCAACTTCATGGTTTTTGCCAATTTTTATCAACCGACAGGATACATGGGGGAATTTATGACCCAAGACAAAAGTCATTAGCGCATTTAATCCTCCTCATAGTTGGTTCATGCACCTATAGTCTCAGGCTCCTCCTCCTATAAATAAATCTACCATCACGTTCAATCAAGTAACACTTTCGAAGGAAGAAAAAAATATGACTAAACAACACATTTTCACATTTCTCTTTCTGTTCTTCATTCTCCGCACCGTTCTTGGTTTGAATACCAAGAAGATGAGCTCGAGAGCGAGGAAAGCTTACTTAAGCTCTACGATAGGTGGATGAGCCACCATCACGTACCTTTCAACGTAACGAATCATGGCGTGGACATATTCGAGGTGTTCAGAAGTAATGCCAACTACATGAAAGTTTGAATGTAATCCCTTGATCTCATTAAGCTTACGTATAAGAGGATATATACAGGAAGTTGTTACAAGAGATATTGATCTCTCTATATTTTCGTAACTACATTGACTAAGTACAACAAAATAAGAATATCAGAATATTCATTCTTTTACCCTCCCTCAGTTTGATCGGCAGCGGAACAGACGGTTAAACTGCTTCTAAATGCGATGAAGAGTGAGGAAGGCAAGCCTTTTGTGAATATGTCTGCGTACTGATAAGATGATGGTACATGAAGCACTTTCACCTGACCAAGGGCGACTTTCTCGCAGACAAAGTGTAGATCAAGTTCGACATGCTTCGTTCTTTGATGCTTTATAGGATTGGAGGCTAAGTGAACCGAGCTTACATTGTCACAAAAGATGAGTGTTGCTTTCTTTATTGTAAAATGTAGCTCAAGAAGCAGGTTTCTTAGAAAACACGTTTCAGCTACTGTGTTTGCTACCCCTCTATATTCTGCTTCGGCACTTGATCTTGATATTGTCTGCTGTCTCTTTGATGACCAGGAAATCAGGTTCTCTCCAAGATACACGCAATATCCTGATGTATAGCGGCGGGTGTCTGTCATCCGACCCAATCAGCATCCGAATAGGCTGTCAAAGTATCATTAGAGGACCGGTATAACTGAAGACTGTGTCCCTTAGTGCCCTGTACATATCGTATGATTCGTGTGAGTGCAGTCAAGTGTTGTTGGCATGGATCATGCATGAAGAAGCATACTTGTTGGACAGCATATGCAATGTCTGGCCTAGTGAAAGTCAGATACTGAAGTACTCCTGCTAGACTGCGGTATTGTTTTAGATTGTCGATGCGATCTCCGGTTTCAGCAGAGAGTAGCGTTGATGTCAGCTGGAGTTGACACAGGTTTGCATTCTGTCATTCCTGCACGGGCTATGATTTCTGTTGCATACTGTGTCTGAGAAAGATAGATACCCGCCTTGTTGTAGTCAACCTTGATGCCAAGAAAGAACTTCAGACGTCCTAGATCTGACATCGGGAACTCTTTCTTTAGGCCTGATGTAATCTGGTCCAAGAGAGTCTTGCTAGAATTTGTCAAAATTATATCATCGACGTATAACAAAAGGTAAGAAATGTCATTGTTCCGTTTGTAAACAAAGAGTGATGAATCAAATTTGCTTGTGACGAAACCAAGTTGCTTGACATACTGACTGAAGTGTGTATTCCAGGCTCGAGGCACCTGCTTCAAGCCATAAAGGGCCTTGTTGAGATTGCAGACATGATGAGGTTTGTGCTTGTCAACAAAACCTAGAGGCTGATGCATATATATTGTCTCAGATGTAGTACCGTGAAGGAAAGTGTTCTTTACATCAAGCTGTTTGAGGTCCCAACCATGACTTAGAGCAATATTGACGACGGTGCGGATAGTAGCAGGCTTCACTACTGGGCTTAAGGTTTCATCAAAGTCAATGCCTTCTTCCTGTGTTTTCCATTAGCCACAAGTCTTGATTATTGCGCCTGATTGCTCCACCTGCATCACATTTGTGCTTGTACAACCACATAAAGTTAATAACATTAGCACCAAGAGGCCTAGGAACCTACCCCCAAATCTTATTTTTAATCTGAGCATCGTACTCCTCAACTATTGATGGTTTCGAGTTAGGATAAATCAAATTTTTTTGGTAAGTGGCCGGAATACGAGAGACAGAGGATACCATGAGAGTGAATATCTTTTGAGGTTTGACAATGCCTAACTGTCCTCGAGTAGTCATTCTCGCAGGTGGAGGCTCAACTTGAGAGGATTGAGGTGGAGGTGCGGGAGGAGCTAAAGCAGAAGAAGCTGTGTTTGTGAGAGGCTGATTTTGTCGTAGACCTTTGTAAGATGGAAGTAAACAAGGGTGATAGGTTGTCGCTGATATCAAGGAATTGATAAGAGTTTGTGTTTGAGGAGGCTTTTTGTGCAGCTGGGAATGTGGTTTCATAAAATACCACATGACGAGAAAGGATGATTCTGTTTGTTTTGAGATTGAGACATCGGTAACCCTTGTGATTTGAAGGATAGCCAAGAAAGAGTTTTCATAATTCTAAGAAACTATCTAATCTACTCTCATTTAACTTAAATAATTACAAGTTTATGCCACTAGCTATTAATACCATTATTTAATAACATTACTAGACCAACTTAATTAAAGTAAAAAAAACTTCACCTAAATTGACGTGTTTCAATACCAAACATACATTGGTTTATGTTGGTCTACAAAATCAAATCCGGTTTATACAAAATTCAATAGACTATTGTTATACAACCAATTGTATAAAACCTCTCACATAAATTTGATCTAATATATATCATTACTAACCTATTATAGTGATCATCGTGTGTGATGAATCATAAGAGAGAATAAGGCACTAAAGGAAGAATAATAGCCTGTGTTTAGTTTTTGAGAAGTTTTCTAAACATCAATAAAGGAAAGACTCTTTATTAAGCTGTTGTGTTCAAGACCTAAAACTTGGTTGAACACTTTCGTTCTCTAGTCACTTTAATGAGAAGCACAAGAAGAAACTTTATACACCTTGAGTTTCTTGACATGGTATCAGAGCAATAGCCATATACAAAAAGGCTTTGTTTGATCCTCTTCTTTCTCCCTGACTCTTATTGTTCATCTTTCTTTTGATCTGGTTCTTTTCTAAATCTGAGACGATAATCTTCTGTAACGATGGCTGAAATTGTGAAGGTTGAAACAACACGAAGAACAATCTCTCCATATGATCTCTCGACTGGAGAAAATCCAGGATACGTGATTTCTCAACCAGCGTTGCATGGTCCAAACTATGATGAGTGGGCTGCAAGCATACGCTTGGCTCTCAAGGCTCAAAAGAAGTCCGGCTTTGCTGATGGGTTGATACCTCAACCAACTGAGGATTCGGCAGATTTTGAAGATTGGTGTGCCAACAATGCGTTGGTCATCTCGTGGATCAAACTGACTATTGATCTAGTGTTAAGGTCAAATCTGACTCACTCGGAGAACTCTTCAGAACTGTGAGAACACATCCGTGTCCGATACTCAATCAAAAACAGACAGCGGGTGGCTACGTCTGAAGACAGAGCTTGCAACATGTCGTCAAAAGGGGATGGCGGTTGAAGCTTACTATGGAAAGCTGATGCAGTTGTGGACATCATTGAAAGACTATCAACAGGCTAAAACAATGGCCGAGGTCTTGAAAAAATGAGAGGAAGACAAGTTGCATCAATTTCTCATGGGTTTGGATGAGTCACTGTATGGATCGGTAAAGTCAAACTTGCTTTCACGATCCGCTCTCCTAACTTTAGATGAGGCTTACAATGCAGTGACCCAGGATGAAGAGTCGAAACTCACAAGTCACATGCTGAAAGAAAGATCCACGGAAGTGAGTTTTGCAGTCCAAACCGCTAACCGGGGAAAACATAGTTTTGAGAACAAAAGCAGAGCACCTATGTGCACTCTGTGTGGCAGAAAGGGACATCTGGCAGAGCAGTGTTTCCGCAAAATTGGCTATCCATTATTGTAGAAACCCTTAAAAACAAGGAATGGTCAAGTATCTATTTGGTGGTCGAGTCGCGGGCGATCAGATTGATCGAGAGGTTTCGAAGTACAAGGTGGTCGAAGAATTGATCGTGAGTAAACCATGAGTCAAATAAGCTACTCGAACATGGTTAGACAATTTGCTAGATTGATCATACAAATGTTTTGGAATCATTACATTTTTGGAGCACGACGTTTTAGCAGCAAGACATTTCTGAAGCACGAAGTTTTCTTCAAAACATCGTATCAGTAGAATATTATGTTGGGAACATAATAAGTCGGAAGAAGGATGGGGGTCAAGAAGAACGGGAAGTAAGTAGGACGGGATCGCATCACGACGGGAAATCCCGAAGTTGGGCGAAAACCCTAATTTCGGTATTATGAATTTTTTTTTTTGGGAAGCCGGAGGCTCGAGAAATATTTTCCGTCAAGTGGGGAATCATTTGGAGTTTATTAAAAATACTCAGAGCATTAGAACGGGCGTAGACAAATATTTGGGATTGATCGCGGAACGAAAATTCACCGGAAAGGCCGAAATCGGCCGAATGGACAGAGAATCTCGAGGTGACTCGATCTATGAGATCAGGACGTGGTGTCAATTTCCTGGCATGGTATGTGGCAAGCGAAGCACGAGGTGTTGTAATACAAATGATCACAGCATGCAGAGTGACACACAAAAGCACGAGGTGGATCGGCCAAGCACGAGATGTCACGATGCATGCAACCGAAGCATGCAGCCAGCCATGTGTGAGATGGTGTGTCGCCCAGCATGCACTTCAGTCATGAAGCAGGCCATATGAACGTGGGTGTGTCATCCTGAATGAGTCCTGGCCATGCTGAAAGACATGTGGAGCACGAGGTGCCGCCGCGCATGCGTCCGGAGCCATGCGAAGCGACACACGGGCTGCCACACGGCTTGAATCTGATTGGCTTCTTATGTCTATAAATATCCCACGACTCCCTCTCATTTTAACACATCCATAACACCTCAAAGTCAGTTCAAAACATGAGAGAGAAAGAAAGATCGAGTTTCGATAGTTTTTGAGAGATTTAGACAGTTTTCGAAAACTATTTTTTGCCAGTTTTGAGTCAGCGCCAAGGGAAGGTTCTGTTCAAGTAAAGATCAGTCAAGTGTAGATCAGATCAGTTCAAGACCAGTCTTGATGTGAGTCTACTTGAGAAGGTCGAGAAAGGGTTCGGATCGCAGAAGTCGGGTTTGGGATCAAGGCCACGGTCAACCAAAAACAGTGAGTTATAATCAATGGAAAAACTGGTTACGAATGTAAAAATTGGTTACAAAGTAATTCTCAATATAAAGTTAAACCAAAGACCACCATCAACACAAGCTCACAGAGTGGTTTAACAAATACAATATCTTCAACTGAAGTTTTTTTATCAGCTTATATGTTCTTTATACTTTACATCATGTATATTTATTTTTGTCTGTTTTTTCAAAAGATTTATTGCGTGATGTGGATTCGAAGTTTGTGTGATTTATTAATCTAGATGGAAGTGATGATGTAATTTTTGGGTATGTGCATATATCAGATGAGTTTGATAAATTTTATTTGTTCTGGTAATTATATTGTATTTTGGGTGAGCAATTAGAGTGGAAAAATTTGATTATAAGCTAATTGTGAATGTGTTTTATTTGTTTCTTTTTGTTCTTTTTCTAGTGTTTAATGTGATATGTGTTATTATATTTTTTAATATTTCATCTTAAAATTGTAGTTCTATATTTGGTGCTACTCGGTGGTGTTTTCGGTTTGGTTGTGTCCCTGAACATAGCAGACGTTGTCCAAGATAGAGGGTCTCTTCGTCTATAGATATAAATGCTTGGCATCTTTACAAAATGTTGTAGTGTTAGATTTGAGAATAATTAAAAACAGCTTTAGTTGCAATATCATATGCCATTTGACGATATAAATTTTTCTTCAAATATATATAGAAACAATTTTTCAACTAAAATTTACTTGCTTTCGCTCGTCTCTCATTGTCACTGCTTAACGAAATTTATAGAGCAAATGTATTTTCAGAGCAATTCTGGTTACATTGGTTTATAAAAAGGACATTTCTTTTTTTTTTCCTTTCACCTCTTTCATACAATTAAATACGTGAACATGTTCTCTGTTTTGCCTTTGTCTCTTTGCTCCCCCGATGATTAGTTGATCGATTATTTTCTCTTTATGTTATCTTTGTAGTTTTATGAGATCTGGAATCTCCATCGTTGTTTGTTAGTTATAAGTGTAACATATCAGTAATTCACGAAATGAATCTTGTTCACCCTAACCCAGCACACCATTCTGTTTTTAACACAACACATCATTTGCTATAATGTTCTTTTGGGTGATAAGAAATTGTGTTAGAAAGAACAATTTTTTTACTTCAACTACACTCTACAAACAAAAGACATAAAAACCAAAAATTTGATAGATTATTCAAGTTTTTGATAGTTAAACGAAGATGTAGGATCTCATTCTTGATCCTATCCCTGAAAGATTCTCGTCTTTTTTTGTATATGTAATTGAACTTTTGCATATCCAAATCAATCTCAAAGTAGTTTGGTCCTGTCCAAATGATCAACACACACACACACACACACACACATCAACATTAGCACAGAGCTCTGAAAATTAAATGTGCATTAGCTACTGAAAAATAAATGAAAGATTTGTAATCCAGCCGGAATTAAATATCAGAATAACTATTGTTGTAAGTTGTCAAAAAAATGTTTTTAGTAGAACTCTGCTGATGACTCAGTATTCACCGAACCTGCCATGTCTTCGACCTTTATGGGTCGCAATTATGGTTCGTTATCATTCTTTCTTCAATTTTCGTCTTCGTAACCACTATGCTTTCAACTTATCGTCTTTTCCACTTCTTTCTCCATTTTCTTCACCTTTCAGTTTCTTCTCCCAGTAATTCAACTCTAATTGCATTCCTCAGATCAAAGACTAAAACTTCATGGATCACTTTGACTTCCCCTCTCTTACCATATATATATGCCACGTAGCCATCTGAACCCCTAATACTGCTCAAACCACCACCAACAAACTGCTTCCTCTCAAAGATCTTTCTTTTACTTCCCGAAGCTCTAGAAAGATCTCAAACGTTGGAAATTCCAAATTTGAGAGGATTATTAAGAAACGATCGAACGTTTCCATGGATCTTCATCGTTTTATTTATTTGTTGTTTGGACTACTTACTCCTACTCTATATTCATTGACAGAATTTCGTTTGGTTTTACCATAGCTTCATGGCGGCTCCACAATTAGAATTGGAACCTCCAAAACCATGAATTTGTGTGGTTTAGGCAATGTGTCTTAGTTCAAAAAAGAGAGGAAATAAGTGTGTCTTCTGATTTGTGTTATACTCTTTTGTATTTGTGATGGACAAAGCTCGGATCCAGACTTAGGTATTTGAGGAGAAATATCTGAGAGTACTATAAAAAAACTTATTTAAGTTATTGTATCTAAAAGGTATTTGATCCGTCACTCCATATATATATAAGTTAAACAACACTGCACGGGTGTCCGGGTCAAAATCTAGTTATTTATTAAAGAAACTGTTTACACTATAAATATAGACATATAATATTCATAAAACACGTTATTAAAACTATTGAACACAAGAACACACTTTGATTCTTCTTCTCATTTTAATATTTCTAAGATTAAAACCATATAGTTTCAGTGGTTTTAAACTCAACTTGCTGGGGTGAGATTAATTCTGCTACGGACTTATGCAGAAGAATCTTAAGAAGATTAAAAAAGAATAGGTTCTGAGAAACTATGTTATGAAGTTTTTTACAAAAAAAAAAGGAATATATGTTATGAAGTCTGAGAAGTTTTTGATTTGTTCGGTTTTTTATATATCAATTTCTAGGGTTTTGAATATTTTAGTTTTATGTTGAATCATTTGGATAATCAATAAAATGGTGTTAACATTACTTCGCTATAACAGGAAGCAGCATCATGATAGATTGTATAACTTGGCTTCACATATGGTCACGTAAAAGGCTAACAAAAATTAAACAAATTCAAATATAAATATTCAATAGTAATATGCTGGAGATTGTATAATTTTGATGGCTTTGTGTATTTTACTAAAACACATTTGATGTTTTTTGAAGTGTGAACTTAATTTGTGGTTTCGAATATCAAAATTTTATTGTCCACATTAAACCCATATTTTATCAAAATATAAAATGTTCAAAATATAAAAATGTAATACTTATACATTTTAAATGTAATCTAAGAAAATACATTTCCTAATTATAATATCATAAAACAAATTAAGATTACTATTATGTACTTAATACATAACAAACATCGTATACTCTTTAATATATAATATAAATTTGTAACTATTAATTAATATAAATACAAATCGTCGTTGTGATACGATTTCATATGGTTTTTTTTGTGATCTATATCACCATTCTATCTTTTATGTTATCGTTGTTGTTGTTTGGTTGGCTCTCAATAGTTTCTCTGTATTCTCCTTTGTTGGAGTTTAAACATGTTTAAGATCAATGCAAGTATGGTTTGACCAAAAAAAGTTAAAAAAATAATCTGCCTAAACTTACTATTAATAAATTTTAGCTGCAAAATTAGATGTACCAAACAAAAATATAAAAAAATTCAAACAAAACCCAAATTCATAAATAACTAAACTAATACTCTTTTTAAACAGAAAAACAAAATCTACAACCGAACCGGAAGCAAACCAAAAACACAAAAAATACAATTTGAACGCGAACCAAAATTTATAAAATATAATAAAATAATAAAATTTAGTTAAAAAACATAAATTATAAATATAAACAATCCCGCGTAACCGCGCGGGTCAGAATCTAGTAATTCAATTAAATTTAAGTTAAATATTGTTTTTTTTTCTAAAATCAAGTTAAAGATTGTTGAAGCATGGTGTTTTCGCATTTGTCATATACCAAAAACTTAGAGTCCTTACAATTTATAATTAATGTATTTATACCTCAAAAATGTAGAAGCATATAATTTCTCTCTATGAAGTACATTTACAATATTAATTTCAACAAGTTACCAATTGGTCCAATTGAAATCGATTTCGGTTAAGGAAAACCGATTGGTCAAATCGATTTCAATCTGGTCAAAGGTTGACCGGCTTGGGTTAGAGTTGACTGAGTTGACCATTGATCAGCGAGTTGACTTTTTGACCAGATCACCGGTTAAGATCATGGTTAAGATCACCAGTTATCCATTTTAACTGTTCGAAAGGGCGTTTGGACTCGATTTTTTGCCCTGATTTCAGATTTGGAGTCTATTTGAGCATCTGGAGTTTACAGGTACTACTTTTCCACATTGCTGAGGTGAGGGCTGTTCCGTTAAATTCCGGACTAGTGTAGAACTCTTTCTATGGTAATTTAGTTTCGAAGCATGATCCGTCTGTATGAATTGAGTTTGTCTGAGTCTTGCTTGGTAGTTTGTATATTCATTGTAAACTGGAATTAGGGGTCCAGAGGATTCAACTGTTAATTGAATTGAGTGATGTTGAATAGCGATATATATATATAGTTATAAATATAAAGACAATGTGAAGATTGCGGGGACCAGAGACGTCTGAGCTAGCGACAAAGATGTTTGAGAGATTGTAGGGTGCATAGATGTTTGCATAGTAACGCAGAGCAGAGATTGCGGAGTGCAAAGACGTTTGCATATCGAAGTAGAGCAGACATTTCGGGGTGTACAGAGAAAGACTTTTGTACTACCGGCGCAATTGATATCGTATATCCTTATGAGGAGAATGCGGGGTGTATGGACTAAATGTGTGCTATCATCGAATTTTTTTTTGTGTGTGATGCTTTAGGCATCTTGCTTGTTCATGTTAGAGCTAAACTCCCATAGTGGAAGTTCTATTTACTAAGTCGGTGGTTTGCGTGTCTAGCATTCATACCTCACTGGGTGACTCCCCTGTTACTCACCCCTCCTTCTTTCTCTTTCAGGTGAGCCTGACTAGCAGGAGTGATTCATTTCAGATCAGTGCTTTTGGGCGTTTTTATTTTTTTCTTTTTCAAACTTCTGTTTTTTATACTTTTATCGATATTTTCAGAATTTATTGCATTTATTGGATTTATGGTTATTTATTGGGGTCGAGTTGGCTTTCGAAAAGTAATAAATGAAGATTTCAGACTTTTTATCTCCTTAAGTTATTTTGGAGGATACGGGTATTACAGATACTTTCGTATCAATCAGTGTCCAAACTAGAAGAAGCTAGATTTGATTTCCTTAAGCTTAGAAGGTGATGCTCATAGCTGGTACAATGAAGAAGTGAGAAGAGAATCATTCAAAGATTGGAGAGAGTTAAAGACACACCTTTTAGCTCGGTTTCGCACAATTAAGAAACAATATGCACCAGAGGTGCTTACTGAATCAAATACGTTTTTTGAAACTAAAGTTGTTCATGATTCAGTTTTGGTGCAAGAAGCTATAGAGGATGAATGAGCGATTCTGGAAACAAAGACAATTCAAATATCAGAATCGATCTTGATAACAAAATTGGATCTAGAGGTTGTGGCCACTAACACAGAAACAATGCTCCAAGTGCTTGAGACGATTGAGGGGCCAAAATCAAAGGAAAACAAAGTGTTTCACAACAATGAATCAAATTCAGAAAAGGAGGTAGAATCTGTAAGAAAATAAGAAATCAGAATGAACAGCTCAAGAACAAGAGAGAGAGAGAGTTGTGAATCCAGAAAGTAAAAGAGAGAGAGAGAGTAAAGAAGGAGAAACTTAATTCCTTAACTTGTAAATTTTGGTTA
>NC_027750.1:40617751-40630416 GCF_000695525.1 Brassica oleracea var. oleracea
TGGCTGACTTGATTCACAACAAAGCAGATGTCTGGTCTTGTAATGGTTAGATAGATCTGCTTCCCAACCATTCTCCTATAGATTTTGAAGTCTCCAAATGGTTCTCCTATAGATTTTGAAGTCTCCAAATGGTTTATCTTCAATCTCCCTCTCATGCAAGACTTTGTATCCTTCTTCAAGAGGTGTCTTAGCTATTCTTTCTCCAAGCTTTCCTGCCTCATTTAAAAGATCAAGTGTGTACTTTCTTTGAGATAAGAAAAGTCCCTCTTTAGAGCGGCATATTTCTATCCCTAGAAAGTACTTTTACTCACCCAAATCTTTAATATCAAAAGAAGACTTAAGAAAAGCTTTGGTTGAGATGATACCTTCCTTGTCACTTCCTATAATGATAATATTATCTACATAAATCAAAATCACCACAATTCCTTGCTTGTTTGTGAGGGTGAAGAGTGTATGATCAGCTTCAGATTTTACAAACCCTCTTCCATTGAGAGTTGTACTCAGCTTGTGATACCAAGCTCTTGGTGATTGCTTCAATCCATAGATAGCCTTCTTCAATCTAAGGATGTTCCCTGGTTTCACAAAGTCTTCTATACCCGGAGGTGGCCTCATATAAACCTCATCCTCCAATTCTCCCTGAAGAAAAACATTCTTGACATCCATCTGCCATAAATTCCACTCCAAATTGACTGCCAAGGAGAGTAGAATTCTTATGGTGTGGAGCTTAGCTACTGGTGCAAAAATTTCCAGATAGTCTTCTCCATAGACTTGAGTGTATCCTCTTGCAACTAGCCTTGTCTTCTTCCTCTCTGGTTTCCCATTAGCAAGATACTTGATGGTGAAGAGTAGGCGACTTGTTACTGCTTTCTTTCCTTTGGGAAGCTCAGTTTCATACCAAGTATCATCTTGATCATGGCACCAATTTCATCTCCAACTGACTATCTCCACTCATCTAGCTCCATTGCCTCTTCATCAGTCTTTGAAATGTACTCTTGATCCAGATTGTTGATGAAGACTACATGTTCTTGAGGATAACTTGCTAAAGAACAGGTTGCTTGGATAGGATGAGCAACAACATTATTGTTAAAGTATACTTTGGTGTTCAGCCACTGAGAAGGTTTCTTCATCCTTGTACTCCTCCTTAATGGTTGAAATTCTTGTTGCATTCCTTCTTGATCATGGACAGTTGAATCGTGGATAGCTTCTTCTTGGATAGCATCTTCTTGGATAGCTTCCTCGTGGATAGTTTCTTCATGGACAATTTCCTCGTGGACAGCTTCTTCGTGGATAGCTTCTTCATAGACAATATGTAACCCCCCCCTCATGATCATGATGGACTGTTTCTACAACTGGTGCAGCTTCATCAACAACTGAAGGTAAAGTTGAAGTGCTCGGTACCCCACTGGTTTGAGGCTGGCTGATGCCTAGGCTTTCCAAAATGATTCTCAATTTGTTTGCCCTATCTGAAGGTCCATGTGAGAGATCCTGAAGACTTTCCCAACTCTTCTCATCATAGTACCCCTTTGATTTAACAAACTTAACATCCCTTGAGACCATAACTTTTCTTGCTTCAGGTATGTTGCACTTGTACCCTTTCTGCGTGTGGGAATATCCTATGAACATGCCTTTGACACTCTTGGCTTCCAGCTTGTTTCTCTGTTCTCCTGGTGTCAAAACATAACACATACACCCAAACACACACAAATGATCTAGTGGAGGCTTAATTTTGTTTAATATCTGAAAGGGAGAGACATCTTGGAGAACTTTGCTGGGAATTCTGTTGATCAGATAGCAAGATGATAAAACCTCTTTGGAACATTAGTATGGAACATCATGCTTCTTGCAACCTCCATAAAATGACGATTCTTCCTTTCAGCAACTCCATTTTGTTGTGGTGTGTATGGACAGCTTGTTCGATGGATAATTCCATGTTTTGATAGGTGTTGCTTGAAGACATGGCTAGTGTATTCTCCACCATTATCAGATCTGAAAATTTTGATCTTAGCATTGAAATGGTTAGATACATAGTTTTGAAAGTTAATAAAAGCTTCAAAAACTCTATCTTTACTTTGAATCAGAGTGAGCCAAGTATATTTTGATTTCTCATCTATGAATGTCACAAAATATTTATGGTTTTCTCTAGATGCACAAGGTGCTGTCCAAACATCAGAGTGAACTAGATCAAAACACTTCTCATAAATAGTCATAGATTTAGGAAAAACCGATTTGCAATGTTTACCAAGAATACAAGCCTCACAAGTTTCATTTTTGAAAGACAGATTAGGTAACATTAAGCTTAAAGCACGTGAATGAGGATGACCTAGTCTAGCATGCCATAACACATCACTAGCTTAAATAGAAGCATAATTAAAAGCACAAGATAAATCAGAAACTTTGGTGTCTTCAAGTAAATAAAGATCTCCCTTGCTCACACCTTTTCCCAGCATCTTGCTGGTCTTAATATCCTGAAAGTAAACATCATTAGGACTGAAAATAACATTGCAATTCAGATCATTAGTTACTCTCTTAACAGATAATAAGTTAGATGTGAAAGTAGGCATATAAAAAGCTTGAGACTCCTTATCAAATAGTTTCAGATTTCCTACTCCCTCAATGGGTATTTTTTTTCCATTTGCAATCACTACACTCCCCAGAGCAGGTTTAACATCACTAATCAATTTAGCATCCCTAATCATATGATGAGAAGCTCCTGAATCAATGACTAAAGGTCTAGCAGTGTGAGATACATTATGAATAGAGTTTAGAGCATTGAAACTAATGTTACCATAGTTTGCATTCAGAGCCTTGATAAGGGCTTCAATGTCTGACTTGCGGATGAATGTGTCATCATTAGGAATCTGAGAGGTAGCCCCCACAGAATGAGAAGTAGACACCATAGCCTTTCCAGCCTCATGGTTGTGCACGGCTTCATGAGCTCTAGTTTGGCTGAACTTGGATGTTGAAGGTGACCTGAGGTGAGGATGAAGGACCCAGCAGTTGTTCTTGGAGTGACCTTGTTTTTTGCAATGTTTACAAGTCACACGCCTATCACCTCCTTGTTTGCACGCAACTTTGTTTGCTACAGCAGTCTCCACCTTCTCAGTTTTGCTTGCCATAGACAGCTCTCCTTTTCCTCCAAACAATCCATCTGAGCCAATTTCCTTTTGTAGCCGAGAACAAACATCATCCATGCTTGGAAGCTTCTTAGCTCTCAGGATATGTTTGATAACATCATTGAAGGTTGGATTGAGTGTGAGAAGTAACCCAAAGACCTTGTCTTGCTCATGCCTTTCATTGAGGATATTTGGATCAGTGGTGCTTGGCCTTAGCATTTCAAGCTCAGACCACAGTTGACTGAACTTCCCAAGGTTCTTGGTAAAGTTCATCTCTTCCTGCTGTAAGTTGTTGATTCCCTTCTTCACTTCAAAAATTATGGTAAGGTTTGAAGTGTTGCCATATACCTTGTGTAAGGTATCCCACAATTCCTTTGCGGTTTCACAGTGAGAATATGCCTGCATAATAGAAGAGTCAAGTAAGCTTTGTAAAACAGACAACACCAGAAGGTCCTCCTGACCCCATTTGCCTTCATCTATTACTACAATCTCCATTCCATCTTCTCCTTGAGTGGTTTGTCTTGGTGCTTCACTTGAAGTGATGTGCTCCCATAGACCTCTTCCACCAAGAGTTGTCTTGGTCAATCTTGACCAGAGTAGATAGTTTAATCCTTTAAGAACAACTGGAATGTTGATAGGTCTGTAGCTGTGTTGCTCCATTTTGAACCAAGTGAGGAAAAGAGTGAAAAGAGTAAAGAGATTTGCGGAACTCGAAAGATGTTTTAGAAGCTTAGAAGCTCTGATACCATGTAAGAAAATAAGAAATCAGAATGAACAGCTCAAGAACAAGAGAGAGAGAGTTGTGAATCCAGAAAGTAAAAGAGAGAGAGAGTAAAGAAGGAGAAACTTAATTCCTTAACTTGTTAATGTTGGTTACAACACATTTTTAAACTAATCTAGATCTAAACATAATAATAAATACAATCAACATGCAAGCTTCTTGAGTAAAGGGAGAAGACACAACTTCCAAAGTCATTTGCATGTCTCCAATGGTCGAATGGATACGTTTCTGTGGATGTGTGACATTGGAGATAGCTTGCTGGATGATTAAGCATCGATAGGTAGCTGCAGATGAATCTTCTTCTCAATAGTATCCAAGCCAAAGGATAGAGAAACATATACCATGGAGAGGGATTGTTTTCGTTATCAAATAACAACTCTCAATCTTCAGGTACAAGTTTCTAACTGGGAACCAAGCTTTCAGCTTCATGAGTTATTGGGTGGGGGTGGTAAAGATAGTTTTGGCACTGCTGACTTGTTTGAAAGAGTTCAGTTGACTCAAAAGCCAACAGCTGTCAACGTCAAGCATCTTGCATACCAGTTGTTCAATAAAATGCTTCTCAGCAGCAGAAGAGAGCAGTATAATAATCAACAGCTCAAAATCTCCAAATCATGGCACTTCAAGTTTAAGACGAAAGCCACAAGAGAGTCTTCCCATGCAAATCTTTTGTATAATGAGACAATAGAAGCTGGTGATACAAAGGATATTAAAGTAGAACAATTGATTCTTGCAATTTTGGGGCAGTAAGTGTATCTCATTCATGCAGGCAAGAGCCTTATGAGATGGTATGTTGTTTGTATGCCTGGTCTGTGGCGTGGGGTCTAAACTTCTGGATTTTTATCTTATGGAACAGAAAGACAAGAAAGAAGACAGTCCCGAGCTTATTCAAACATGGGACACAGCTTTATTATGTGTTCGTGAAGCAATTTGAGTGGTTACTTCTGACTAACAATGATCCGATATTTCAAGAAAGATCTAAGGGGAAGAGAAGCGCATTTCAGAGCCTGAGATTGAGCGGTTTCTATGTGTTCTTCTGTGTTGTTGGTGTAGCATAGTTTATCACTCTCAGGCGTAAACAAGCATTCTTACTGGAAACATGCTATAAAGGGTTCGAAGTGAAATACACTTTATCAGTATATTTTGGGAAGGAACGTGACTGGTTACTCACAAAAATTATGTTTGTTAGCTACGGTAGAAGGGTTCACGAGAACGAAATAGTGGCAGTGGAGCAGCAGCTATGCTTTCTCTTTTCAATCAACGACAAGGAGAATTCACCAGTGTTGTTGTTCATCAGTTTGTGAAACGGGCCTCACACCAAAATCAGGAGAACGAAGAGTTTTATAACATTTGGGTGTTGTTGTTCAATTTGATATAGAGGCCTTGTATCCATGAGAGATTCGACACTCGTTATTCTCTTGTTGTCCTTGGAATATGTGGTCAAGGGAGTCCATTTTTCCGTGTGGCATTGTTGGAAGCATAAACCACTGATGTGGCAGCTGGTTTCTGCTTCAGTTTTTGATGCATATTATAAGTTTATTTAGAGATTTCAAATGATTTTTATGTTATAATATATCTTGTTACAATATGTTATATAAATATAAGTTACTATATAAATTAAATTTTGCATATAATGTACCATAATAGTTTTATTTCATCATTTTTTATGTGATCTACACAGAAAATATAAAATTGCTAGAAAATGGAATCTCTCTCCCATTAAAAATTAATTCAGATTTATAATTTTCTAGATTTTATCTCTTTTTACAAAAAAGTACTTAAAATAGAATAATAATAACCTATGTTCAATATGATTTCAATATCAATTTTGAATTATAAGCTCTATAAGCTTACGTACATTATAAGTTACTGATTATTGTAGTTAGAATTGTACATAATTGTTTCAGAATTTTCTAAGTTATGTTTAACATATTTTGTATGATTCTAAATAATATTTTTGAATTAATGTTCCATAAATTAATAACAGGATGGCTTTTTGATGTCAAAAAGAATATGCATAGTATTTTTCAATTTTGTTTTGAAATTATAGTAAAAATAAAAATTTAGATGATATATTTACTATTAAGAGATTATATTATATATTTGATACTACTGTAAATATTGGTATTTATATCTATGTCAAGATATAAATACATGAAATTACTATATTTATTATTAATTTGTTTCCACAACACAATATACATATATTAAAGCAATGAAGGATATATAGTATTACTATGTTAAAATATTAAATTTATAATTACTTATTTTCTAGGTTATATGATAGAACCTTTTTTGCTTATTTCCATAGAAAAATATATTTTCACAACAATGATATATATATATATAATTATATATATACAATCATTAACATGTTGAGAAGAGTTTGTCAAATATAAAATATTATAAAATTTGTATTTTTTTGGACTGTGAGATTTTTTTGTTGTTGTATTTGTTAATATTAATTTTATATTAAACTAGAATAGATACCAATCTTTTAAACAAACAAAACTTTACATAAAAGTATTTAAGAAATTAAAACTAGATACCAATATTAAATTTAAAAACCTCATTGCAATAAATAATATATATATATATATATAACTATTAAAATTGACTGTAGCAGATATTATAATATTGCAATTTAAACAGTTTTGATATGTGTCACATGTCAAACATAAAATTGTTAGAAAGTGAAAAATCTCTTCTAATGTAAGTCAATTTAAAATTATTATATTAATTTGATAAATAAAGTTAAAATTTGAATATATTTTATAATTTAGATTCTTTTAGGATTTTGAGTGATTTCTTATTGTTGTAACTATCCAAATTTGTTTTATCTCCCACACGTCGCCGATTCTGATTATAAATACAATAAAAAATCTAAAGAAAACAAAACAAAAGAAATAAGGAAAAGATAATGGAAGAGGAAGATTATAGTGATGATTTTTAGGTGGATGGCACCCCATCAAAAATATTAAAGACCCTTCTATTGAAGTCATCGCCAAGTTTGCCATTTCTGAATACAGCAAACAGAAAAACTCAAGACTCAATTTTGACACAGTTGTTTCTGGTGATGAACTACAGGTAGCAGGCATGAAGTACCTGTTAATTTTGAATGTCAATGATGGATGCAACGAAGGTACTAAGAACTACGAGGCAGAAGTATACGAAAGGGCTTGGGATGATTATAGGGAACTCATTTACATGAAACCTATTAATTAACCCACACACTCTCTTAAAATATTTATATTTCTACGTATTCATTTAAAAAAAAATAAAAAAAATGAATAAATGATAGAGTTTTATATATTTTTCATATATTTGATTGGTCTCTTTTTGAAGCTTTAAAGTTTCGGTTGAATGTTTTTGTAACATGATTTTTCGAGACGGGACCATGTAAAGAATGGATGTGCTTAGTGCCTCACTCAAATTTATTTTTCCTATACAGTTATTATAATTTTTAAATGTCATCTTATTATTAATTTTAATATACTGCATATTCTATTCTGTACCAAATTAGAGATTCTAGATCCGTCTTTAGCGAACTATAACATTTCTCTCTCTCAAATAAGATGAAATTGGTCTGGGCATTTTAACCTGGACTCTCGAAAACTCGAACTGAAACCGATCCAAAAATACCTGATCCGAAACTGAACCGAAATTTACAAGTACTTTTTGGATCTAAATTTTTTTTAACCGAAAGAACCAGAACTGAAAGGACCAACCCGAATAGATATGGACCCGAAAAGAACCGATCCGAATAGATCCGACCCGATAAGAACCGAATTGTATCCGACTTAAAAATATGCATATCCAAAATTATGATTTTCTGTGTTCTATTTTATATATATTATTTTTTTATTTAGTTGAAATATCTTTTGTTAACCATTTTTTTATTATTTTTTAACATTTTTAAGTAATATGAAGCTTTAAAATGTAAAATGTAGAGTCTAAAATGTTTTATCTTAATTATTAATAGTTTAATTTAAGTTATTTTGTAAAATTTTAAATATATGAAAAATATCGACTAAATTTGATGGAGTTTGGGTATGTCATATTCTTTTCAGATCCTAAATATCTGAAGCCAATATCCGATATGGACCCAAAAATTACTAGTATTTTATAGGTATTTTAATTATAGATCTGAACCGATCCGGATCCGAGAAGAACCAACCCGAACCCAAACCGAAAATTTACAAGTACCTATTGGGTTCAAATGTTTAAGACCCGAAGGATCCGGACACGAAATGAACCGGTCCGAATCCGACCCGAAGACCCGAACGCCCAGGCCCAATGGTTTAAAACTTAAATTGATTGGCAAGAAAATATCTTGTTTTCTAAGAAAAAGAATTCCAACCATATACCCAAAAGAACACTGAACGTCAATGTTGAGAAGACATTCAATTTTTTTAAGAGATTTTTAGATTATTTTATTATTTATATTAAATTTGAAATAAAAATATTGAACCACTAGTAGATTTACAACATATAACTGAATAGCATAATATTTTTGAGAGTTCATCTAACAAGACCACATCTTCCTTTCTTTTTATTATTCTTTTTCGTGTTTTATTAGATTGAGTGAAAAAAAAGCCCCGTTACACTCCTAAAGATATTAAAATTTAAAACCTTCTCACGAAAGTCAATTCAAATTTGTATTACTTTAAATGAAAAATTAAAACCAAAACAGAAAGAATATTGTTAATTTATTTAGAGATTTTAAGTGATTTTTATGTTATAAATTTTTTACTAAATATATCTTGTTACAATGTTATAGAAATGTAAGTTACTATATAAATTAATTTTTACATATAATGTACCATAATAGCTTTATTTAATCATTTTTATATGTGATCTACACAGAAAATATAACATTTCTAGAAAATGGAATATCTCTCCTATTAAAACTTAATTCAACTTATAATTTTTTTAGATTTTATCTCTTTTTACAAAAAAGTACCTAGAATTGGTACATAATAATATATTTTTAATATGATTTCAATAATATTTTTGAATTATACACTCTATAAGCTTAAGTAGATCTTAAGTTACTTATTATTGTATTTAGAATGTTTCAAAATTTTCTAAGTTATGTATAATTCTACATAATATTTTTAAATTAATATTCCATAAATGAATAATAGAATAGCTTTTTAATGTCAAAAAATATTTTGCTTAATATTATTTCAATTTTGGAAAAGGAAGTGGATGGTTATGATCCATTAGCTGGATGACACCCCATCAAAGATATTAAAGATCCTTCTCTTTGAGAGATAATATTTTCCATCAGGTACACTATGAATTTGTAATCTTACAAGACAAAAAAGGTAAATAAATATTTACTCCCATTTGCGTTGGAAAATGGAATCTTTCTTTTGTCTTTTTTTGTTTTCTTCACCTTTTTGTTACTCTAGAAAAATGAGAGTAAATTAGAGTAACACCATAGACATGTTTAAGCTATTCTATGATTCATTTATGTTACTCTATATTCATAATATAATAGTTGAGTTTCTCCCACCCTAAGTGTGTCCACCTCGACAGTATTATGGGTCCCACTTTTTTTTTTTTTTTTTTTGACAGCAAACATTTACAGACTCTGTAAACCAAGGTGGTAAAACTACATCCATGTGCACGACGAAAGACAGTTGTTGCCGAGCACTCCGTGCCAAGCTATCCGCCCTTTTGTTCTCCGTCCTAGGAACATGAACAATTTCTGAGTTGACAAAACTTTGTCGCAAAGTCTTGATATCTTCCAGGTAGCTTTCAAATGCTGGCCATTCCTCTGGTTCCGAAACCATCTTCACCAGTTGAGAACAATCCGTTGCAAACGTAACCTGAAACTGCCTTAAATTTCGCATACATTCCATCGCCCAAATCAATGCCTCCATCTCCGAATGAAGAGGTGAGAGGGATGCCCTTACATTTCGTGCTCCCAATAAGCCATCAAACCCTGGCAGCGTGCTATGCCATCCTTGTCCTGAAAAAAAAAGAAAAAAAAAAGGTGTTTGTGTTTTAGTCGAGTGAAGTGATTTATGAATTTGGCTTATTGATTACTTCTTCTGTTGGTTTCAATATATGTTATTTGTATAAACTCGTGGCCCAATAAAATAAAAACAAGATATTTAGAGCACCATTATCCCAAGAAACCATTAAGGTCTCTTGATGACTTGTTTAGTAATAAATATGAGTGAAGAACTTTTGTTAAGATACACTTAATTTTTCATCCTCCATTGCAAGTTTCTTAAGTATGAGTTCTTCAAACAAAAACAAAATTAAAACAGAAATTTATTTAAGAAAATTTTTATTTATTAAATAAAATATAACAAAAGATGAAAAATTAAACATAGATTTTTAAAAAAAACATAAAAACATAAAAACAAAGATTACTCAAATAAACGATAATAATTTGAAATAAGCGTCTGAGCTCAGTTGTTGTCTTCATCACGTCCAAATATACGCCAGATATGTTCAACCAAATCATCTTTCAATTGTTGATGCATTTGTTTATCACGAATTCTAGTACGAACACCCATCATATTGACGATATTTGTAGGCATATCTGCAGAAAACGTGAGATCGACATATGAACTACCGTTGTCTTCTCCTTGTTGAAACTCTGAAACATCAAATTGAGTGTATCCATCTCGTTCGTCTTCTACTATCATATTATGGAGTATGATACATGCTCGCATAATCTTCCCAATTTTGGTTTTATCCCCAAAAAGTGCTGGATTTTTAATAATGGCAAAGCGAGCTTGCAAGACTCCAAAAGCACGCTCGACATCTTTTCGGACAGCTTCTTGACGTTGAGCAAATAAAACTGCTTTCGGCCCTTGTGGTATTGGAATAAATTGGATAAAAGTTGCCCATTTAGGATAAATACCATCGGTGAGATAGTAAGCCAAATGATACTCTCTTCCATTGACATAGTAAGTGACTTTCGGAGCTTGACCCTTTATTATGTCATCCAAAACAGGTGAGCGATCAAGAACATTGATATCGTTTAAAGTACTTGGAGGTCCAAAAAATGCGTGCCATATCCAGAGATCATATGAAACAATCCCCTCTAAAACGATTGTTGGTTTACCCAAACCACGAGAATATTACCCTTTCCAAGCGGTGGGACAATTCTTCTACTCCCAATGCATACAATCGATGCTTCCTACCATCCCGGGAAATCAACGATGCTCTCCAATATCAAGTAGACGTTGAAGATCAGTCGGTGTTGGTCTTCTTAGGTAAACATCACCGAATAAATTTATTATTCCTTCCACAAAATTTTCCACACATAACCGAGTTGTAGTTTCACCGAGCCGGAGGTATGCGTCGACCGTATCAGCCGCAGTTCCATAAGCCAAGACACGAATAGCTGCTGTAATTTTTTGGAGCGCAGAGAGACCAAGCCTTCCGAGACCATCTTCTCTTTGCTGAAAGTATTGAACTTCGTTAGAGAGTCGATCAACAATATGCATGAACAATGTCTTGTTCATTCTAAAACGGCGTCGGAAATAAGTTTCACGATATGTTGGATTATCACTGAAATAATCATTCCATAACCGTATGTGGCTTTCTTCACTATTTCTTTCGATATAAACTCTTTTTTCCGTCTCTTCATTTCATCTTCTTGACCACCATAATTTTTGAGAAAATTATCGAATGTTTCATCAAAATATTGATCAAAATTTTCGTCATTTACCCCCTCATTGTTATGGGAAGAAGATGCCATAATATGAAATGTTGTGTGTTTTTTTCAATGTTGTGTTTGATCTTGTTTTTTTTTTTGGAAGAAACAATAACGAACTTGAGATTGAAGAAACAAGAAAGAAGAAAGAGCTTGAGATTGAAAAAAGAGCTTGAGATAGAAGAAAGAACTTGAGATAGAGGAAAGAGCTTGAGATTGAACGTTTTGTGAAATAAGAAGAAAGAGCATGCATTTATACAACTTTCTTACACTTTGCTTAAGAAAGTCCGTGACATGAGATTATACAACAAGATTTCTTGACAAGAGAGTACAACAGAGTAAAATACAAAAGTCCGTGACATGAAAGAGACTACAACACGAGGTCTTGACAAGACCTGATACTACAAACAAACATCAATCACAATCCGTGACAAACAACAATATGATGCCAAGGTTTCTTTGCTGGTCCGTGACAGAAAGGAGAGAAGAGAGTTGCAAGACAGTCCAAGACATAATCCGTGAGTTGCAAAGAGTCCAATAACCTGAAACAAACAACAGCATGAATCAATAACCGTGAGTTACAAACAACAACATGAATCAACATGAAACAACGGAACAACTTCAAACATGAAATAGAACAACATAAAACAGAACAACAAGAACTTCCAACATGAAACAGAACAACAAAGAACATGACCTTTAGAACTAACTAGACAACAACTCATTAATCAACTTCTTCTTCAGAGCTTCTTCGTAATCAGCAAGAGGTTCCTTTTTGGCTAGTAGACTATCAAGTAATCTCATCTTGGAAAGCCTCTCTTTGATAACCAGGTCCTGCTGTTTGATGGACCACATGGTCTGAAACTCTGAGATCCTATCTTTCCCCTCTACCTTCGTCTTCTTTCCTTTTGCGGCCTTAACACCCGGGGGACGCTCTTCCTCATCAGTTCTTGTTTCATTTGCGGCTGAACTCTCTGACTGTGAACCCTCCTGACACTTCCTCCTTTTTGCGATTCCTTCGGATTTAAGGCCACACCATTTTTGATCATTTCTTAACTCCTTCCAAGCATGCTCAAGGACAATTTTTTTA
>NC_027750.1:40630803-40634269 GCF_000695525.1 Brassica oleracea var. oleracea
GGACTTGCGATGAAGATAGTTGGACACTATCTTCTACAAAACTAAAGACACCTCCTTGTTGACTCGTAAGGAGATCAACAAAGTTACCACTCGGCTGGTATGTATTTGAATCCATACCCGAGAATGTACAGAAGATAGAAAGAAAAGAAGAAGGTAAAACAGATACAAGAAGAGAAGAAGAAGCAATGTTTATAACAGAAGAGAGAAAGAGAATAACACTGTCTTAAATACATCGAACAGCTAAATGGAGTTGACATAAACCAAACACATTCATCACACTTCAAAAGCTCTTTCTATCTAACCATCATCGTAGCCATTACATCTATTTATTACACTAAGCAAAACATTAACTACCTAACTCAACCATAAAGTGCTCAATAAATTCCAATGAAGTAGACATTTACCTGTATTGCTCTGCTTTGCGGTTCACTGCTTTGAGGTTCCTTCCTTTTGTACCGTGGATCCACGCAGCCTAACACACAAACACACGAACAGAAAGTCAGAAACGATTTGAAGTATTAATGAATTTGAGAAGCACAAATACACATACAGCAAGTCCGAACTTATCACAAATGATTTTATCAATGACATAACATCCAACGATTTTATGTCAACGATTTTATCAATAACATAACAACAAACACATAAACTAAAAATATAAACAGATACAAAACACATTTGACCCATCCATCTTAAAGACATCAAATCAAACAATTCAAAATTGTATGTTCAAACTTTTAAACACATCAAATTTGATCTATCCATCTTTATTCAAACAAACTTACAAACAAATCCAATTATTTTGCTCCATCGCCAAAACATTATAACATGAAACAACAGAAGCTTTACCGGTTTGAGATTCAAGGAGAGCCACCGTGAGAGAGCTTCGTCGCCACCGAGAGACAGCTTCATCGCCATCGAGGAGAGCTCCGTCGCCGTTGAGGAGAGCTCCGGCGCCGTCGAGGAGTGCTTTGTCGCCACCGATACACAAAATCGAACCGAACAAACAAAAAAAAAAGAGTAAAAATTGCGATCATAACAAGTTGAACAATAAGCAATCACATGCATAATGAAACAACATAACAATCGGATTGCCTTTTGATTATAGCCGAGCCACCGCGGGAAAGCTCCGTCGGTGTAAAACCCCCGATCAATCGCCTTTCCCCACCGATCATAACAAGAAGAGGCTTGATCGAAGACATGCATAATCGATCAATATCGCCTTTTGCCAAAGAAATCACCTTCCTCGAGAGGATTTTTTGAGAGAAAGAGAGAGAAAGCCAAGTTTGAGACGCGTTTAACGCGTAACCGAAGGTCACCCTCTCCTTTGTTGACACGCGTCCACCAAGATGCGTCCCTTCCCGTGATAACTAAAGACCCGTCTCTTCCGCTTTCTTCCCTTTTTTTTTTTAATTACATTAACCTTAAGAGACGTGATTAATATACGGCGAAAATCATGCTCTTAGAACCAAAGTCTCTTCCGTTTTATTTTTTGTCGAAAGTCTATTCCGTTTCTTATCATCCTCTTCAATGGTGATTTTTGGGTTTCAACTTCTTTAGTCTCTTCTGGGAAATAGAAAGTGGCCCTTTTGGGTTCCAAAACACTGAGGGTATGAATGGTGATCAGGGAACTGCGAGGAATAATGCATTCCTTAACGTTCCTAAAAAATATCACCATTCACAAGAAATAAATTTTTCTTTTCATTCTCTACCATTCCTTTTTTGTAGAGAAATAAAGAACAAAAGTATTTCTTATTAAATTTGAGAAGGAACAACCATTCCTTTTCATTTCTGTAATTTTATTCCTTTAGGTTCGTTTTCTATTCATTTTCTTGTTTCCAGAATGATCACCAATAGAACCCTCAATCTGTCCTCTAACTCTACATCTTCCCATCTTTACTATGTCCATCATTAGTGATTCTGAATTGTAACAACAAAGTTATTCCTCCCAATATATACCTCATGTTAAAAACTTGACCCTTCATCTCAAATCCACTCAACGCCGTCACTGATTTTAACAACTCCTCCTAGATGTCTGCCTTTGATATGCTCCAGCTGCTCAAACCGCCGTCCGCCACACAACATTTTGACTCTTTCCGCCTTGGTCGTACCACTCAGTTTATAGTTCGCCTTCTCAGCTTCTGGGATTCATGGAAATCATTATTCTCTTCCTAGATGAAAATGTAGCGACATGTTTTTCTATCACCACTGATCTATTGCATCTGTCCTATAATCAATTATCTAACTCTCGCCTGATATGTCTATTTTGACTCAATCTGCAGAATTCAGTGATCCACAGATTCATATCCACTGGTTGTACCAATCACTACTGTCTTTCTTTGCGAGCAGGCTCCATTGTAAAAGTTGATGGGTCTGAGGTTTCACGTTTCACACTGCACATGTACAAGATTACTGAAAATCCAATCTTGAAAGTTTATTTATATTATGTTTTTGAATCATTAACCTAGATTTCAACTTGCAGATGTAGTTGGCCAAATACGTTCTATCGAAGGCTCAGACCTCAACAACAATGCAGCCAGAAAAATTCTCACATTACTCTTCATTACCAGTTTATAACTATGTTTTCTATATTTCCACCACAAGAACTGTGATCGTCTACTTATCTTTGTGGGACGAGGTTGCCTCAACTTTTAGAGGTCTTTTGAATTCAGGGGATAAATCCCAGTCTGTAGTGGTAGTCAATACGGTCAATCCAAAGATATTTGGAGGTATGTGCATCTAAATTTGTGATTAAAACATGTCTGATTGTTATGATTTTCAAACCACTTATGTCACTTTCCATATATATTTAACGTTAGCTTGGAAACATTCAGATTTCTGCAGGGAACCTCTATCTCATCTCCACACCAGCTACCAAATTCTATTTGACACTGACCTTCCTGTAGTTAAAGAGTTCACCACCAAGTAAGTCATCATACTGTTGTATTCAACAACCAAAATGTCTGATTATCTGATGTAAACATACGTTCTCTATGCAGTTCGGGAGGACAGAGGTTTTCCCCTGTGTTGATACCATGGAAGGGATTAAGAAAGAGGATCTAAACACATTTATCTCTAACTCCAACGAGTAAAAGTATAAGCCAAGCTTTAATAATATATTGTTTGTTATTAGTGACTTCAAAATAGCAAATTTATTTTCTCTGTTTAGACATAGAAAGCTGATTTTCTCTGTAAAACTCGGATTCCTTGTGTCCTCCAACAAAATGGATAGTCTTTTGTCTCATACAACGGATGCAACAGGAAGTTGGTGTCCTGCCTATGTTACAAGACTTTTTTCTCTAAACTGGTACGAAAACCATATTATCGGTAAACAAGGGTTATGATGGGTTACTCAGATTCAGGGAAAGACGATGGGCGTCTCTCAGCTGCTTGGGAGCTATACAAAGCTCAAGAAGAGCTTGTGAAGGTCACTAAGCAATATGGAGTGAAGCTAACTATGTTTCAT
>NC_027750.1:40634575-40636274 GCF_000695525.1 Brassica oleracea var. oleracea
CCAGTTCATGAGCGACTGTAATATTGTCTGAAATGAGTCTTCCAGAGACGAAAGCTCCTTGTGCGTCCGAGATAAGAGCCAGAAGTAGGCCTGGGCATTCGGGCCCTCGGGTCGGGTTCGGGTCGGGTCTTCTCGGGTTCGGGTCGGTCGGGTCTTAGTATTTAGGACCCGATAGGGTAATTTGAAATTTTCGGTTCCGGATCGGTTCGGGTCGTACCGGGTTCGGGTCGGGTCGGTTTTATACTTTTGGAACCGTTAATACCCGAGTAGTTTCGGGTCTTAAAATTTTCGGGTCGGGTTCCGGGTTTTCGGGTCCATTTTCGGGTTTTCGGGTCTGTTTAAGGTTTTTCGGGTCGGGTTTCTTCAATCTCGGTTCGGGTATACAGTATTTGGGTCCAACTTACCCTATATATCTGAGAAATTACCCTATATTCCTGTAACACAACCTGCAATGCTTCAAAAGTGCAATAAGATTCTTTGACAATTTTCAAACATCATACCTTCATAAAAAACAACAAGTTCATAACAATACCACAGGTCCACAACTTAGTACCAGAATCACAATATAAAACGACTAAGGACAAGCTTTACCATAAGTATTAAGTAGCCATAAGAAGTTTAAAAACTGAAGAAGTGAAAATTCAAAAACAACAACAACAAACTGATACTCATTACTCAGTCTCAGTGTCGAACTCTTGACTCTTCTAATGCGCAGCAAACCAGCAAGGCAGCAACATTCAACCTTGAAACACAGGTTCAAATTCTGAAACACAAAGATCAGTGGTCATTGAGTAACATAATGGCAACTGAGTAATGAACATTGGACATACGAATTAAAGAGATTAGAAACCAGAAATTATACCTCTCATAAGATCATCTTGCTCTTCTAACAGCTTAAGCATTTGTTCCTTTCATGTGATTCCTTTTCCTTTGAGTCTAAGCTCACATTTGAGCCACTGGTCTGTGCACATTAATACTTCAATCATAAAATGAGTCAAACAGCTTTTGCTTGGATCTAAAATGCGTCCACTGGTGCTGAAGGCAGATTTAGATGCAACTGAACTCACTTGCATTGCAAGTACCTCCCTAGCTAACACTGATAGAACTGGATACTTTGCACTATTAAACCTCCAGAAAGAGAGTACATCATACTCTGAACCGGCTATAAGATTTGGAATCTCCACATTATCTTTCAAGTACATATCCAACTCACTGGTTTTTTCTTGAAATCATGTTTCTTGAACAAGCTCTTTGTAGATGTCATTCATGCTCTCATAAGCAAGGCCATTACCAAGTACTGTCCGCTGAGAAACTTCCTCTCCTAACTGATCATGTGACTGAGTTTGAGAATGAGAAGACGGTCCATGAGATTGAGACTGGAAGAAGGTCCTTGAGATTCACCAGCACTGCCGCTACTGCAACTGTTGTACTGATCAAATAAACTCTTCAAAATGTCCTCGACTTCACCTTTCAAAAGAGTAACCTGAACCGAGAATTCTCCATACAGCTTCTCAAATAACTTTGTGGTAACCTTCATCTTCTTGGTTGGGTCAAGAACACCAGCAACAATGACAAGCTTATTCATCTTCTCAGGATTTGTTCCAAATGGATTCCAATACTTGCCAAGTTTACATAACATGTTTGCTTCCTTAGACCTTACACTCTCATCAGGACCAGGAGCAGTGCTTAAAGCACTAAT
>NC_027750.1:40636767-40683000 GCF_000695525.1 Brassica oleracea var. oleracea
AACTTCATCTCCTTCGGGATCATCATCACATGAAGACACCATCTGCATTATACACAAGACAAGATTAAAAACAATTCTAGACAAGATCAACAAGTTACAAGCTTACAACAAAGAAACATAGAGCAGAACATATTCAAGTTTCAAAACAAACAAACTTTGTTTAACAAAGAGTCAAAGAACAAACACAACATAATGTCTCATAATAAGACTCAAAGTCTCAAATTCAAATCGGGAATCAAGGAAGAAGAAACAAAACTTAATCGTAATCAAACAGATTAATCAAAACCATAAACAAAAATCAACATTCAACATTCAACACTCAAAGCCATAAAAAAAAAGAATCACAACTAAAGTTCGAGACTTACCCTAAATCGATTTGTAGATAACGCTGTAGAGGAAGAAGCTAGGGTTAAGGGCCGTTGCTGTTGATGAAGAACTTGATTCTGATTCTGATGGGATTCCAGTTTGGTGATGTTTGATTTCGGATTTATTGGTTATAAATCGACGACAAACTCTTCGAATCAAACGCTTATGAGGGAGTGGAAGGGGTTCACGACACGAGCAAAAAGGGCTAAATGTGCATCGGGGATGTGAAAAACCTATCTACAAGTGGTTTAGTCTCGTTTAGGGCTTTTAATTCGGGTCTACAAATACCAGATCGGGTATAGGGTACAGTCCGGGTCGGGTCTCCTACCCGCGGGTCCTTAGAATCAAGACCCAATAGGGTAATTGGCCTCTACCCGTACCCGACCCGAACCGGGTTTTTCGGGTCGGTTCCGGTTCGGGTTTTCGGGTTCGGGTAAAATGCCCAGGCCTAAGGGAGTGTGTCGAGGAAACGACACGTTTTTTATCCAGTTTAAAACACATGGCACGTATTTTGTCAACATCTATGGCATACAGTTCCCACACTCTACACCGCTAAAGATGTAACAGAGGAGAGTGTTAGCGTCTGACTGGTTCAAACGCAGCGGTTGCGGTTGCGAAAATTTGCGGATGCGGGTGGTTGCGGTTTCTAGCGGTTTTAAGAGATTTGTACGACTGGTTATGCGGTTAGAAATTGATGTGTTTGCGGAATACTTATGACTGGTTAACTACCAAATACAGTAGCAGTTAAATAATAAATTAACAATATTTATATTTTATTTAATTATAAAATATCAAAAATCATAATATTATAATAAATATGAAAATTATATTTAGAAAGTTATAGTTTTAAATTTTTTAAAATCATGGAAAATATTTTTATTTTAAAATTTTATAATAGTAATTAGAATATAATAGATATATTTTAGTATTTTTATAATTCCAATTTTTAATTTTTATTGAATATTTTTATTTTTGTATTTATAAGTTTAAAAAAAAAGGAAAAAAATTTATCCTCCCACAACCGCAAACGCTAGCGGGAACCAGCTTTTGATTTTAAGAGGTTCGGAGCGGTTTGAAGCGATTTATAGCGGTTTATATGATTGTTTCGAAACGCTGTCAACTGCTACAAACCGCAAAAGCTGCGTTTGCCGGTGGTAGCGGGGAAACCAATCAACACCTTAGTCATGTGTCCCAAAGCGGTGTCTTCTTAATTAATCATTAGGCATTAATTCTAAAATGGAGATCTTACATGAAATTTTAAATTTCATTTTTTTTTAAACATGTTTAGACCTATTTACTTATAAGGTTTATTTGAATTAGCCATTTAGATCCGTATATTTACCTGTTTAGATCCATTTAAAGTGATATTATCTGGAATGAAAACTCTAATTTCTAAAATTATAAAAAATCAAAGAGTGATTTTTGCAAAAAAACATTAAGTTTTTCTTTTAAAGTTCAAAAAGAAAAAATCGAAAAAAGGAAAAAAAATGAAATTTTGAGAAAATGATTTTAAAATATATATATTTTTTGGATTTTTGGAAGTCTTATATTTAATTAATTTTTTAATCTAATTAAATATATTAAGTTACACAGGTTAATAAAATCTATGTTAATTTTAAGCAAAACTCCATTTAATAAATGAGTCCTAATTCGAACTACCAATTTAAAATCTATTAAACTAAATGGAGCTAAATAGATATTTATTTAACCAAAACAAGATATTTATTTATATTAAAAGTTCATTTAAAACCAGATAAGCAAACATATTTTAATAGTTACTAGACCTTGAGCCGCGAGTATTTAATTTGTGTTTGTATTTAATGATATATATGTTAATGTAGTCATATTTGTAAATTTAAATGTTATATTTGTACTTAATTTTATATTTTAGCGTAAAATGTATCACCAATATTAGGTATTATATAAACAAATCTAACATTTATATAATAAGATCCATGTCTAAGATATATAGCAAACAATTTTTTTAAATAAAAAGTACAAAAATAGACAATTGTGAATTAGCATACTATTTATAAATGAAACATTAACTAGAATATTTCTAAGAAAATAAAATGATTGTTAAATTTCTATCAAATTTGGAACATATACAAATTAAGATTTAAATTTGTAAGAAAATATGTAACTGATAAGAAATTATAAATGAGTTTAAATTTTTGTACATTTAAACCACGACCTTGCGGATGTTTGCTTTTATTTTTGTAAATAAATATTTATTTTGTCTAAGTGATAATATGTATTTAAAATTTTTACATGTAATATTAATATTATAAACATTAATGAATATCAATAATATACACAAAATATTTATGTAACGATATAAGTTGCATTTTGTCTCATTCTCTCCTACAATTCACGTTACTCTTCTTTTTTTTTTAACAAATTCTTCTTCTTACCAATATAAATATATTACATGCACCATTATAATTATTTAGAAACTTACCATGTATATAAAATAATTATAATGGTGCATGTAATATATTTATATTGGTAAGAAGAAGAATTTGTTAAAAAAAAAAGAAGAGTAACGTGAATTGTAGGAGAGAATGAGACAAAATGCAACTTATATCGTTACATAAATATTTTGTGTATATTATTGATATTCATTAATGTTTATAATATTAATATGACATAGATAAGTTAAAAGATTTATATTTAATTGATTGTGAATTTAATTTAGGAAATATTTTATTAATTTTGAAAAAGACATGGAAAGCATATAATTATATAATTAGGAGTAATTATTACTTCATTAATTTTGGAAAAGACAAAAATTACTCAAAAATAGGTTTATTTAGTTATTTCAGTGGCATTAAGCTGTAAATATTGTGTAAGTTTAAGGATTAGTCTTAATTTGTACTTCTCTTTTAATAGATTAGATTGCTTAAACAGCATTATTCCTGCTGTTAGCAAACAAAAATCAACAGCAAACCAAAAAAAAGTGACGTGCTCTATATTCCATTGAAAGGAATGAAGGCGAGAGATAATTTCAGATATGATAGCACCATGACACGGAAAGACCTGAGGCTAAAGCATAGCCACTCTTGAAAAGGTGGACGTGGATTCAAAAATGAAGTTGGGCCGCTTCATATTTCGCATGATGTCCACAGCCCATAACACTACAAGTAATTCTACTTCCATTTTGGAGTTTACATTAGAATACGAGCGAGGCTATGAACAGAGGTTGAGCCCATATGGTCACGAACAATTCAAGAGGTGCCACTCATCTTCCTCATAGTATCCCAAGAAGAACCAGTATTGCATTTTGACAGCTCAAGAGGAGGACTTTGCGAACCCCCGACGAGCTGAACAACATTCGTCTTCCTTCTTTTAAAACCTCCCGAGTGGCTATTGGTAGCAAACCAAATGTCAGCCTTTTCCTTGCCTTTGAAATGATTGAAATGGGATCATATTGGACATTTTGCAAAGACTATCATGTTCCTCTGTTCCAGATTTGCCATAGAACCCATGGGAATACTCACACAAAAGAAGACTAAAACAATAATTTTAAGAGGAAACAAATAAACTAATTGGCTTGTATCGCGTGTGTTTCACAAAAAACCATGATTTAATGATTTCCATATGAAGAATACCAATCACATTTTTAATATGACAATGTTCGGTAAGTATTCTAATCATCTAGATCAGGCATATTTTACTTGATTCACGACACCAAACACAAAAAACTACCCCACTTCATCGTCCCATTTCAATCCTATTACAATACAAATCTTAAAAACTAAAGACTACAGCAAAACACGGCATCATCTCCGCATATTTAGCTAGAGAAACAACTATGTCCACGATCCTGCACTTGCACGGGGGTTATGCCCCTTGTTATATTACCAGTCACACCCTTATTTTGGTTGTCTCTTGGGTGTCAACATCAAATTCTAGTAGTTTATAAATTTATTTCTAGATTAGAGCATCTCCAAAAGGACTCTCTATTTTAGAGTTTGCAAAACTCTATATTTAAAGTTTCAAGGTGTTTTTCTCCAAAAACAAAACTTCAAATTTAACTTCAAATTTTTTTGTAGTTTACACTATAGTCCTTATATTTGTCATAATTAATATAAATCCATACAACTTTTATAAATAATTAGCACATATATAAAAATATTACAATAATTTCAAAACTTCAATTTTAGAGTTTTAAAGAGAGAAACTTCATATTTGGAGATGAGTTATTTTTTGATTCAGCCCCCAAGGTGAATCTCTAGGATTTCATTATTTCAAATTTGATATCTTTTAAAAAAAGAAAAAAAAATATTATGAAGTTATATTATGCTTTTAAGATAAAAAAAGTAAAAAAAAAAATAGTAGTAGTAGTTACAGAAAAATAAAATAAAAAAATATATTTTAACGTCGTCAGCAAAACACTAAACCATAAATTCTAATCCCTAAACTCTAAACTCTTAGGTAAACCCTAAACCCATGGATAAATCATAAACTCTAAATCAAAATCACTAAACACTAAAAGACTCAAGGGTTTAAGGTTTATGATTTAGGGTTTAGGGTTTTAGTGTTTAGTGTTTTTTTTTATTTAGAGTTTAGAATTTCTCCAACGGTTTAGGGTTTATCCAAGGGTTTAGGGTTTAGGGATTATGATTTAGGGTTTAGTGTTTTGCTGACGACGTTAAAATATATTTTTTTATTTTATTTTTCTGTAACTACTACTACTATTTTTTTTTTACTTTTTTTATCTTAAAAGCATAATATAACTTCATAATATTTTTTTTTCTTTTTTTAAAAGATATCAAATTTGAAATAATGAAATCCTAGAGATTCACCTTGGGGGCTGAATCAAAAAATAACTCATCTCCAAATATGAAGTTTCTCTCTTTAAAACTTTAAAATTGAAGTTTTGAAATTCATTTTTGGAGAGTAAAAAACTCTATATCAGAATTATTTTTGGAGATCTCCTTTAGATTTCATCAAGATGGTTGTTCCGTGACCCTTGGTTTAGAGATGGCTAGTGCTTCGTATTATAGAAAACAATGAGAAAATCATGAAATAAGAGCTTGAGTTTATAAACTTGAGATCCTGTCAATACAAACTGCAGTTATGTATCCAGAGAGCAGTTCAATACAAATTGTTGTAATTCTGCTTAATAGAAACAACATAAGCCACCAGCAAAATGAAGTAGCCATTTGCTGGAGGGTTACATGACAAATGAGATTTATTAAGAGACACAGAGAGATTCAATAAAAATCCCAGTTCCAGAAAACAATACAAGAAAGTCTTGAGAAAATGTTGGTTCAGTAAGTAGGATCAGTGAAGAACTTGTTGAGTCCAGGCATAATTTCTGGACGCTTGTAGCGAACATACTTCCTCAAGAAATTTTCCTTGTACTTCTCTCCCTCTGCATGGTTATCCAATATTCCGGCAGCCCTGTTCTCCTTGGTACATCTGCAGAGATAAACCAAAAGAAAAAAAACACAACTTTTAGAACACAACCTCTATTCTAGTATTGCAAGATATGCTAAAGAACCAAAAGCTCAAAAAAAGTTTGGTCTAAATAGATAGCTATACTGAAAGTACACATTAAGTATAATCTAATACAGAACTGCATTACTGGTTCCCTATGAAGACACTTCGAAACAGCCTTTGAAGTGATTCCTAGGGATAAGTTCTGTTTCATTTACAGAGTATCTAGACCAAACGACACCGTTTTGCAAAATAACAATATTTACAACGAGAGATACAAACCTGACTTCAGGGTTTCCGGTGATGTTCCTAATCAACGAGAACGCACAGATCCCAACCGCAGCTCCTGTAGCGGCGAACAAGGGATACACCTGAACAGGGCAAAGAAAACACACGAGGCGAATCTTAGAAGAATCGATGATACCAGATCTAACACTTGTTAGCTTAGTCAAAAGAGAATCAATGGAATGACTCTGATCAAAGAAGGATGAAAGTACCTCAGGTCTCAACCAACGGCTCGACATTGGAATCGCGGAGAAGAAATCGATCGAGAGAAAGGAAGACGGCGAATGTTGAGAGACGTAAAGAGACTTCCTTTTGCGTTTTGACTGTAGGTTTTACGTTTCTGTTTTTCTTTTCCGGGCGAGTGTAAGAAATTACAAATATTTTCTGTAAATTCTATAACTAATTTCTGATTGGCAGAGAGTTGTCCTACTCGAAGCCAATGAGTTATTGACATCTGTCCATATAGCGTTTCTAGGCAAATGACCGCAATGGCCATTAATGGCCCAGTTGAAATGGAGGCAAGTTGCAATATACGATTCTCATGATCCCATCATCTATCTACTATTTGAAAACAATTGTGCTTAATTTTGGCAGTTATATGTGGTGTGATTTTATTTTTGTTGTTGAAAAATCTATTAATTTGGTTTTCCTCGGAAGATGACCATAATTTGATTTTAAACTCAACTTACTTTTGAAATTTCCAATACTAGGTGATAATCCGCGCCCTGCACGGAGTGAATGGACTAAAAAAAATTATAACTTTTAATCTATAGGTATTAGAAATGTAAAAGTCGTATTTCCAATATTATATGTTATACAATGAACGACTGAACGAAATTGTGTATGCCTATATGAGGTAAGCCTCGTTTTTTTTAAAACGTGTGTTATTGATTATGTGTAAATATGAAGTATAGATCATGGAAGTGAATCTATAAGAGTAAGCAAAGGCTTCTATAAAATTAGTTATAAATTAAAGCAAAAACGAAACATTGGCAATATAATTTGCTTTCATAATATAAATTATGAATATAACATAAAAATAAACATATGCAATATAATAATAATAATATATGAAAGGAACAAATTCTAAGGAATCAAATAAATAAAAAAACTCATAAAACCACAACTACTGTGAAAAATGTCTTCAGAACTCTTCGTTTGCAATCCTATTAAGAGCAATAAGAAAATATATCAGCTTACACAACTAAACACAATTATTTAACAAAATCAGTAAACGAAATGTATTACTTCAATCTGAAAGCATCGATTTCTGGAACATCATTAGGCTCAAAGACAATTTTGGAAAAACCATCAATGTTAATAACGTTCTTCAATCGACCTTATCATGAAAGACAAAATAATGTTAGCAAAATATACAGATAAAATAAGCTCCAACACTTATAAGAGTAAGCAAAGACTTCTATAAAATTAGTTATAAATTAAAGCAAAAACGAAACATAGGCAAAATAATTTGCTTTCATAATATAAATTATGAATATAAGATAAAAATAAACATATGCAATATAATAATAATATATGAAAGGAACAAATTCTAAGGAATCAAATAAATAAAAAAACTCATAAAACCACAACTACTGTGAAAAATGTCTTCAAAACTCTTCGTTTGCAATCCTATTAAGAGCAATAATAAAATACATCAGCTTACAAAACTAAACACAATTATTTAACAAAATCAGTAAACGAAATGTATTACTTCAATCTGAAAGCATCGATTTCTGGAACATCATTAGGCTCAAAGACAATTTTGGAAAAACCATCAATGTTAGTAACGTTCTTCAATCGACCTTATCATGAAAGACAAAATAATGTTAGCAAAATATACAGATAAAATAAGCTCCAACACTTATAAGAGTAAGCAAAGACTTCTAAAAAATTATTTATAAATAAAAGCAAAAACGAAACATAGGCAAAATAATTTTCTTTCATAATATAAATTATGAATATAAGATAAAAATAAACATATGTAATATAATAATAATATATGAAAGGAACAAATTCTAAGGAATCAAATAAATAAGAAACACATAAAACCACAACTACTATGAAAAATATCTTCAGAACTCTTCGTTTGCAATCCTATTAAGAGCAATAATAAAATACATCAGCTTACAAAACTAAACACAATTATTTAACAAAATCAGTAAACGAAATGTATTACTTCAATCTGAAAGCATCGATTTCTGGAACATCATTAGGCTCAAAGACAATTTTGGAAAATCCATCAATGTTAGTAACGTTCGTCGATCGACCTTATCATGAAAGACAAAAATAATGTTAGCAAAATATACAGATAAAATAAGCTCCAACACTTTTGATTTAAAATAAGCACAATACATTACCTTCTCCCCAATTAATTTGCCAAAATTTTAAAACACAGGAATACAACGTTTGCATCTGTCAAATTCCATAAATATTGGAAAATAAGCAACACACTAATAGCGACGTTATTGTAATCAATGAAAAGCATAATAATTCAGCACATAATGATAGAATAAAAATAAGTGTATTCTATTTACAAATGGTGAATACTTACTCTATGTTGACTACGTATTTTATGGTCGATGAAACCATTGCTCCCATCAGTAGGTTCTGTCATATATTCTTCAAGAAATCCTACTCCAACCACAGCCGCATAAATATCTGCTTGATATGTGAAAAAACATTTACACAAATTTAGACAGTGCTCACTAAATATTAACAGATTCACGGTTACCTGATAACTTTGAAATTAGATTAAATTAGATAGAATAGAAATCATACCAATAGGAAACTTAGGATGAACTAAGCCACGATAGACATCAATAAAGTTTGGAAAACAATAAAAGTTGGAATTGCGGATTGGATCAATCTTCAAAATGACAGAGGAGTTACTGAGGTTAATATGGTAAAGGTTCTTTGTCAACTGAACACGCTCTGATGCATGAGTTAGTTTGAAATTTTTAATTTCATAGGAGTGACTTTTCTCCAAAGGCATTTCAGTTGAAGCATCCAAATCTCTAATTAATGTAACTTGAATGGTATTTCTCTGTTTGAGACAACTCCAAATAAAATCCTCTTGGTCCAGTGGTTTGAGCAAAGGTTCATTAATACTTCCACACCATGAGGTCTGAGTTTCAATTCCCGGAGAAGGTGGAATTATGCGAATTAAGAGAGAAAAAACTTACAAGAGATCTGCAGCATGGCGCAAGGAGTACCGTCAATCGTAGATCCCATAGGATGGCTCAGGTGATGCAGTCAGACGTGAATCCTCATACGGCAGGTAGAATTATCGACTGTAGAATCGTCTTTAATATTTCTCATAGTTGTAATAGCATAATTATCTGGCGTTAAAAAAAAAAAGACAACTCCAAATGCGTTAGTAGCAAAAAAAAAAGTATTAGAAAATATCACTGTAAATTTGTACAATAAATACAACTCACTTTCTCATCTCTATAACCAGTTCCGATTTCTGGAACCTTGTTCTAACTTCTGTCCTCCCCTTACAGATAATCTTAACACGAACTGGAAGCAAATGTTTGAAAAGACTCAGTTCTGCCAATAATGTATGAAAGAAACATGGAACAGTGATTTATCATGATTAGTTCGACTATAGATGATAATATGACAACTAAAGTATAAAAACGATTGCATCAAAAAATTTTAAATAAATTGCTAAATTAGTGGTACATATCACATTAATATTTTCCTTAACACACATTATAATCAATGGGCATATATGTATATAGCATAATATCGCTATATTGAGTCTAAGATACACAAATTATTTTCGCTAAATTAGTGATACATATTACATAAATACTTTCCTTAACACACACTATAATTACTACACGAGTCACATATATGTATACAGAATAATGTCGTTATAATAAAATATATGGCTATAATTAAGAACATTGCATATATAGAGTTACCTTTTACACACCTGTTGATGCAACATATAAATAGATGGCAATGGTTGTTCAAAAAAAAAAATAGATGGCAATAAAAATTTATAAGATTACAATTTTTTTTTGAATTTAACTTCGACACTGCTCCAAGTTGGTACATACTAATGAGACCCAAATAATATTTCAGGTTCTTAAGATTATTAAAAATTGTCTAAATTGCGTTAGACTAAATGTGTATCTGGTCTCTTCTAACTACAATAAGCATATTCATCAAAGACAACAACAGTTTTGATATAGTAAGCGTATCGGTTCATATTTGATAACATAACTGTTGAGTATATCCTAATGTTATATATTTTTAGTAACAGATACTTTTTTTTGTCTTTGGTTCCTTTGTCTTTCACGTAACTTTAGTGTATATGCTAATGTTATATATTATTAATAACAGTGATTGTTAGCAAAATAATTTTTTCACGATATTACCAAACTGTTATATATTATTTTACACGTTTTTTGTAGTTGTCATCCTCATATGGATTTTTTATTGTGTTAGTGAATGAGTAAGTTTTGGTCATTGAAATTGAAATGTCGAGTTTTTAACATAGTGTAGTTTACATTATATAACATAAATTTGTTTATTTCAATGTACATGATGAATACGTTTTCAAAACTTAATATATGGCTCAACGATTATTTTAGAACACAGTTGTTATACCATAGATGAATCTACATAAAATTCCGGATTTGGTTAAGACAAATAAATTAGTTATTTCAGGTTTAGCTAATGGATGTCAGATAGAATAATTTCGGTTCTATACCAAACATATAGTATAATTTTGCCTATTTATAATGAGTAATGGCATTACATGTAATTGATCTAGGCAAGGGAGGGTTTTTAATGTAAGGTTGTGAGAAGAGTCCTAGTGATGACACCTAAGTAATGGCATTTTGGTTAATCACACATGAGGATAAGGTTATTTAATAAGAGTGCTCCTCGAATAATATAAAAGGGATTATATATAACGTTAATCAATATTATACAATTAGAATTGACAATCAAAACGTAATAATTTTAGAGGCTAATTGGCGGAAATGATAGATTGACTTGCTTATTTATATTCGTAAGTGGTAAAATCTGCACTAAGGTGATCCGATATTAATGCCCATATATTCTATTAATATACTCATGGAAAAAGCAATGTAAGGTGATCTTCCTTTATTTTATTTTTTATCTTTTAAGATTGTATAGGGTGGGCGTTCGGGTTCGGATCAGGTATTTCGAGTATTTCGGTATAAGAGTATAAAACCTGTTCGGTATTTCTGTACTTCAAGTCGGGTTTGGGTATTTTTAGTTCGGGTTTGGTTATTTTGGATCGGGTTCGGATATTTAGATTTTGAAGAAAATAATAATTTTTTCAAATTTCAAGTTTCTTGTATTAAAAATTTTCACTTAGCTGCTTAGATTGAATGATTAATAGATTCGGAGATAACATTTTAAAAATAAAAAAAAACACTAATTTGGTTATTGTTTTTAAATTTTGGATGTAACTTTTGTTAATGCATGAAACAAAAAGCTTGACATGCATTTAAGTGAGTAACAAATCATTTTGTCCATAATTGTATGTATATTATATGATCTTAAAATCATTTTGTCCATAATTGTATGTATATTATATGATCTTAAAATCATTTTGTCCATAATTGTATGTATATTATATGAACTTAAAGTATATTAGCATCAATATAAATATTTTAAATAAATTAGGAGATGTAAACTAGAAATATAAGGTTAATTATACATATATTCCGTTATCTTCGGATATTCATTCAAACTCTCATATATTACCTATTCGGGTTCGAATATCCAATATCTCCTAATTCAATATCCATTTTATCATTATACTTTTCCATTTGATCAATGGTCAATCTAATTGAATCACAAAAGAAAAAAGTGTGAAGTAGTATAGAAGTTTTAGAGTAAAATCATTTTTTGTCACATCAACAAAATCTATATAAACTAAAATAAAAACAATAAGTGGCTGCAGAATAAACTCCTCCGACTCCTCTAACGATGTAGGTAAAGTGGATAACGTATGGCCTTGGCCAAGGACTAGTTTCAGCTGAAAAACATGGAAACCGGATGAATCTTACAATCCAGTAGAAGTTAAAGACGATAAGTAGTCTCTTCAATGCATTATGTTATCAGAAAAAGGCAATAATAGTTTAGTGCAATCTTTTGAAAAAGTTCTTTGTGAGTGAAGTTTGTCTATACGGTCTCAGGTTTGGAAACACCAAGTATTCATGCAGGTGATTGACAGCATCTTTCATCCTTGCTTGAGCTCTTAATTAATGGACCTTTGCATCGTGTAACATTGCATCTCGGTCTTTCAGCATTTGCTTCAACTCATAATTGTTTATAGATCCATGTTCAAACTAGGGCTGGAACTTATTATCCGAGATTCGGATCTGATCCGAGATTTGCTTTGGATCTGCTCCAAAAATAAAATGTTTAGGGTGCCTGAATCCGGATCTGGATAAGAAAATTTCGGATCCATCAAAATCGAATCCGGATCCGAATATCTTAACTTTTAAGTCTGGATATCTGGATTCATATTTTAAAAATATATTAAATTTTCAATTTTATTAATAATTAATATTTGATATATTAATCTTTATGCATAAAATTAGTCTTATAATATTATATTTTAATTTTATAATATTATTTATATATTTATATATATTTATAAATCTTGTATAAATATTTAATTTCTGTATTATTTTAGAATTATTATTAAAAAATATTTTTAATTATTTTTATGGATCAGAATCCAAATATTCGAGTATAGTATAATATTTAGACTGATATCTAGACGGATATCCGGAAGCCACTTATCTAGATCCAGATACTAATTGCACGACGGATCCGGATACCTTAAATTTCGTAAATATCTGGATTCGTTCCACCCCTCGTTCAAACCATTTCAGAGCTTTTTTCTTCAAATTAACTGCACCCAAAGGTACAGATGCATTCTTCGTACGGGCCTTTCTTCCTTGATGCATGTTTGATTTGGACGGTGTTTGGGCTGTAAATTCATTGAATTTCTATGGATTGATGGTGATAGAGAAAATTAAATAAAACTGTAGAAGAAAGAGATTGATAACTGTCGATTTCAGAAAACGGGTGAAAGGGGTAAATCTAGACACTCATAGTCATTTTTAAGGGAGTGAATCCATGTTTAACGGGTGGGTATAATTTTGGATTGGATAGTCCACTTTGTAAAGTTGTAATTAGTTAGGTTTTCTTTGGTTTCTTAATCTTTTTCTATTTTCATTTTAAATAAAAAAACTAAATTAGAAAAAAGAGCAAATAAGATTTTTTTTCCTAATTCAAAATGTAGAGACGTGAAAATCACCAAAGTGTTCAACCGAAACAATGCTGAGCAAGTCGGAGCGTTTGGCGGGAGTCATTCAAAGAAGGAGGATGACATGGCAAATGAAGACTTATCAATTGTGAGGATATACATCAAATCGAGAGATTCTAGGAGTAGAATTGAAGATTCGAGATTATCTCTAACAAGAAGATCAGATCACTTCTTGAAGTTAAATAGGTGATGCCATGTGAAAAAGCGGGTTGCGCTTTTGGAAGTATTAGAAAGTGTGTGAGAGAGAGAAGGATACGAGTTTGTTCGTGAGTGTTTAGAAACTGGTCAGTGTTGATTCACGCGTGGTGAAGTCAAGTAAACCTGATTAAACAGATTGGTTGTAATTTGTTTAAAGAGTTTCTAATAAGAGTATTGTTTTGCAATTCATTCAAGCTTTACAATTGAATATCTGTGCTCAAGGTTTTTCTTTTGGTATCGTAGTAGGAACCTATCTAGATCCATTGATCTACAACAGGTAGAGATCCTGAGGTGAGCATGGATTCATCAAAGGAGCTTGTGGCTGTGCAAAGAACGTTTATGCTTGATGAAAACAATTTTGGACATTGGAAAGTTCGAATGAAACAAAAACTCAAAGGTATTGAAGAAGATGTGTGGACTGCGGTCGAGTCAGGATGGACAGAGCCATGTGTCAAAACGGAGGATGGAGAGTATGCTCCAAAACCTAAGGAGCAGTGAACGGAAACTGATAAGTTAGCATCTAAGCACAACTCCAAAGCCATCTCTGAAATCTTCAATGCAATTAATGCAGAACAGTTCAAACTTGTTCAAGGATGCTCCTCAGCAAAGGACGCATGGGAAACTCTCGTAGACTATTATGAGGGAACTTCAACTGTCAAAAGAACAAGACTTGATCATCTAGCTGCTCGATTCGAAAATCTAAGGATGTCTGAAGATGAGTCGATAACAGTTTTCAGTTCCAAACTAAGTGCAATCGCTCACGAAGCTACAGTGCTTGGAAAGGAGTATAAGGACAAGAAATTGGTCAAGAAAATGATTCGTTGTCTTCCAGAAAAATTTGCAAACTACAAGCCCTTTCTGAAGGTTGGAATGAGCACTGACGATATGAAATTCTCACAGCTTGTGGAGATTCTTAAAGCCGAAGAGATGGAATCTGGTGGTGAACAAGGTAAAAATGGTAAAGGGATCGCTTTCTCTGCTGAGAAGGAGGAAGATAAGATACAAGTACTGCATGATACACTAAATCAGAAACTGGAAGATAGTATGGGACTGATTGCTCGAAATTTCAAAAAGGCTCTGAGAAGGATTGAAAAAAGTCAGGGAAGAAGTCAAGGCTTTCAACAGACGAATGACTCAAACCAAGAGTGGGGACGTGACAAGGAGCGAAGTGGTTATAGAAATGGTAGAAGTGATGGCAATCAGTTCAACAGGAAACGTGATCTTCAATGTCATGAATGTGAAGGGTATGGTCACATCAGATCTGAATGTCCTCTTGCCAAACACAAAGAACTCAAATGCGTGGAGTGTAAAGGTTTTGGTCACACTAAAGCTGAGTATCCAAACGTGCTCAAAAGAGGATAAAAATTCTTTCTAAGTTTCAATGATACTGAATCTGAGAATGAAGACGATGATGAACATATGATGAATTTAGTCGCATTGGTGAGTGAACAAGCATATAGTAAGTCAGCTGTGGAATCAGATTCAGATGATGACGGAGAAATTGATCCATCAGTCGAGTATCGAAAGCTATATGAAAATTGGATGGTGTTGAGCAATGAAAATCTGAAACTGCTCAATGACAAAGCGTTGTTAGAAGCTCAGATTAACATACTTGAGATGGAGAAACCCACGAAGATTGTTGGAAAAACATGTTCTACTGGTAAAGCGATACTGATGGAGGACACCATAGAACAGAAGAGGATCAGTGAACTTGAGGCAAAGTTGACTAGACTGACTGAACTTTTGAATCAGAAGGAAGAGAAGAACATGAGTCTGGAAGTTAGTTTGAGTGACAATTACAAGAGAAAAAGAATGCTGAAAACTGGAATGAAAGAGCTTGATAAAATCCTAAACATGGGACAATCGCCCAATGTGAGCATGAGACTTGGTTAATGTGGTGAACAGATGAGGAAGACTCAGACGTCTGTTGCTACAACTTCTGGAACTACAATTTTTGTTCGTCCAGAATCAAAATCAACTGAAGCTCCTGTGAAAGAACAGCCAGAAAGCAGTTCAAACATTCAGATGGTGAAGAGTATGGGTCCAGTGAAGAAATCCGTGACACTCAAAAGAATCTGTAACTCTTGTGGACACCAAGGTCATATTGCTAGATATTGCTATGAACGGATGAACAATATTAAGAAGGCTTGGAAAAGTGGTTTGATCTACCCGGAATCAAAATTCTACGGTTATGTCTGGGTCCCTAAGTCAGTTCTGTATGCAAGGCAAATGGAGGATGAGTATTATGATGAATTTGATGTCATCTGCAGAATAGCTCAAATTGGAAGTGTGAAAACCGATCCACATGAAGAGATAGCTGAAACATGCATTGATGCGAACTTCAATTAGTGTGCAATTTGTCACATATGAATTGGAGGACAACCTCACTAACGACACAAATAGTTTGGTTGCTTACATGTCTTCTGAAGTGTCCAAACAAGTCCCTTGGTACTTTGACAGTGGTTGCTCAAGACATATGACTGGAGAACAACAAGTTTTGACATCCTACAATGAAATAAGTGGAGGCAAAGTGACTTTTGGAGATGGAGGAAAGGGAAAAATCAGAGGAGTTGGCAACATTGATAATCCAAATCAGCCATCGTTGATAAATGTTTACTATGTTGAAGGGTTAAAGGCTAATCTTATTAGTGTCAGTCAGCTATGCGATGAAGGACTTAAGGTTGTTTTCACCAAGACAGAATGTCAAGCAATAGATGTCAAGGGAAATATTGTGCTTGAAGGTATACGATCAGGGAACAATTGCTATATGTGGAAGCCATTGGAGGTATGCATGTCTGCATCAGAATCTCAACTTGATCTGTGGCATAAGCGCATGAGACATATGAATGTGAACGGTTTGCAGAGAATTGTCAAAGCTAATGTAGTAAGGGGAGTGCCTAAACTTGAAGAATCATCAGTGACAGTCTGCAAGGCATGTTGTCAAGGCAAACAGATAAAGGTACAACACAAACAAGTGAAAGAGATTACATCCAAACGTGTGCTAGAATTGATACACATGGATCTTATGGGGCCGATTCAGACTGAGCGCTTTGGTGGTCGAAGATACATATTTGTGTTAGTAGATGATTTCTCTCGTTTCACACGGGTCAGTTTCTTGAGGGAAAAATCAGAAACATTGCAAAGATTCAAGATGCTGGCTTTACAACGGACCAATGAGAAAGGCAATATTGCACAGATCCGAAGCGATCATGGAGGTGAATTTCAAAATGCTGCGTTTGAAAGGTTCTGCCAGGAACAAGGAATCAGGCGTCAGTTCTCAGCTCCCAGAACTCCTCAACAAAATGGCATCATTGAGGGGAAGAATCGAACTCTGCAGGAAATGGCTAGAGCAATGATGCATTACAATCAAGTTCCTACCAGGTTTTGGGCAGAAGCTATAAGTACAGCTTGTTACATTATCAACAGAGTCTATGTTAAACCTGGAACAAAAACGACTCCGTATGAGATCTGGAGAGGGAAGACACAGAACTTGAGTCACCTTCATATTTTTGGCTGCACATGCTACATACTCAATGACAGAGAGAACCTGGGTAAGTTTGATAGAAGAAGTGATGAAGGAATCTTTTCGGGTTACTCTACTCATAGCATGGCATTTAGAGTCTACAACAAAACCACAAACATGGTTTCTGATGCAGTAAATGTTGTCTTTGATGACAGAAGTGGGTGCAGTCTACAAGAGATCAATCAAGATGAGAACTTAACTCATGATCGAAATAAGGAAGTGCTCAACATGGATAATGCTCCTCAGACAAGTATAGTTGAACCAGACAAATTACAAGTTCCTATAAATCACTCAGCAGAGGATGTGATCGGAGAATTGGATGCTGAAAGAGTTACAAGGAAGTTACAAATTAACTTGAAAGAAATGGTTAAACTTGCTTGCTTCATTTCACTCACTGAGCCTAAAGATGTATTTGAGGCATTCGAGGATGAATTCTGGACAGATTCATGTCACGAAGAGCTTGATCAGTTTACTAGACATGATGTGTGGGAGTTAATGCCTAAGCCACCTGGAGTGAATGTAATTGGTACTAAATAGATTTTCAAGAACAAAATAGATGAAGATGGGAATGTTGTGAGGAACAAATCCAGACTGGTAGCGCAAGGATACTGTCAGATAGAAGGAGTTGACTTTGATGAAACGTTTGCACCAGTGGCACGCTTGGAGTCTATACGGCTTCTTCTTGGAATCGCTTGTAAACTCAATATAAGATTGTACCAGATGAATGTCAAAAGTGCTTTTCTGAATGGTCTACTTCAGGAAGAGGTGTACGTTGCCCAACCTAAAGGATTTGAAGATCCAAAGTATCCAAATCATGTGTACAAGCTGAAGAGAGCTTTGTATGGATTGAAACAAGCTCCTAGAACTTGGTATGAGCGTCTCACACACTACTTACTCGAGTCTGGATTTAAGCATGGAAGTGTAGACAGAACCTTGTTTATCCTTGAGAAAGAAAAGGAAATACTTGTGATGCAAATCTATGTTGATGACATAATTTTTGGAGGAACCAAGGAGTATCTGGTAAAAGAGTTTGTTCAAATCATGACTCGTGAATTTGAGATGAGTATGGTTGGAGAACTAAACTACTTCCTCGGTCTTCAGATCAAACAAATGGATGAAGGAATTTTTGTTACGCAGAGCACTTACGCTAAAAATCTTGTGACAAGATTTAACATACACCTGTCCAAGGAATCAAAAACCCCTATGAGCACTACATGTAAATTGTGCAAGGACGACAATGGTGTGAAAGTAGATGAGAAGCTATATCGTGCAATGATTGGAAGTTTATTGTACTTGCCTGCCAGTTGACCTGATATTTGTTACAGTGTTGGTGTGTGTGTTCGGTATCAAGCCAGCCCTTGGATGTCACAAATGAACGCTCTCAAGCGAATCGTCAAATATGTGAAGGGAACGGTAAGTCTGGGGTTGTTCTACACCAAAGACACTAACACAAGTCTGGCTGGTTTTTGTGATGCAGATTGGGCAGGAAGCTTAGATGATAGAAGAAGCACACCAGGAGGATGTTTCTTCCTTGGGAACAACATGGTATCTTGGCATAGCAAAAAGCAAAACTGTGTGTCACTATCAACAACAGAGGCTGAGTACATTGCTCTTGGAAGTTGCTGCCCACAACTCTTGTGGATGAAGCACATGCTGACCGATTACGGTATGGACTCTAACCCTTTGTTAGTTCATTGTAACAACCAGAGTGCAATAAATATCTCAAAAAATCCAGTAATGCATTCAAAAACAAAACACATTGCCATTAGATATCACTTTGTTAGGGACTTGGTTGAGGCGAAGATAGTGGTCATAGAATATGTCCCAACATCAAGACAATTAGCTGATATATTCACTAAGGCTCTTGACCTGAACACATTCTGAACTTGAGAAAATCAATTGGCATCTGTGAAGCCTGATCGGCTCCGGCCATGAGAGGTGACACATATGCATATATTGAGAAGATAGATCCGTATGAGCTAAAATACATTTTTATAAAACCTCCTGTTGCCAAATCGTGTGTAAATAGGGCTACTCATCATGCGCTAGAAAGTATAGATTACTTTGGGAGTTTAAACTGTGAGACAGAATTGATAGTCAGCTTGGATATGGATGCAACCACATTTGTAGCTAAGTATGATATCTATGAATGTTCAAATATGAAAGACACTCAGATCGGATCTGGACGCTAAAACGTGTACATCTGACTCGGATCAATGTCTGGATTTGTGAAGTAGAAACTAAGTTGTGAGCAGAAAGTGACTTTTCCAGCAATACAAAAAAAAATGATGAATGAAATAAACAAAAGAAAATGCTGGAAAGTCGCCCAGGGAGATGGACACTCTCTTTGGTCTTGGGTATTACACTACTTAAGCCTAGAGAAGATCACTGTTCGGACTGGGAATTGCTCATTAAACTTAAACTACTTTATCATGGTTAGAAGTAATAGCTTCGTGTGTATGATGATGTGAAGACTAATGCATATTGATTAAAGTGATGAAAGCTGGTTCTCCAGCCATTGCGGCGAGCCAATGGGTTGACAATTTCATTGACTTCTAAGTCATCTTAGATGGATCTTCTCTTGATATGGTACATGGTTGTCACACTCTCCTCTGGTCAACACAAGTCAAGGTTGTAAATATTCGGGAAAGGTTTTAAAAAGTATTTTTAACTGGACATGTTCTTGTCTCGCTTAAAATTCCCTCACTAAGTCCTGAGGACATAAATATCTGGCTTGGTCTGTGTTTAAATGTTTTCGGTGTTACATGAAGAGCACTAAATCACAATTGGGCTAAAATTGGGTCATTTGGGCCGCTAATGTGTATGTGTGGGAAAGTGTGTTGTGTGTGAATGTTCTTTAGGGCACTACAAGAAAAAACGCTTTTATTAGCGGACGAAAAACGCTATCTAACGATACGATAGCGGTTTATGAAGCGCTGTATCATCGCCCGTCATAGTAGATCAGGTACATTAGATAGCGGTTTTTTGATATGCTATCTTATTGTTATATATTATAGCGTTATTTTGTATGCAATTAAATATTTTTAAATAGCATTTTTTTTGTTATTGTTTGCATTATTAAAAATTAAAAAAAAAAATACAAATAAAAATATTTTAAAATTTTATATATCGAAATTAGTTACATATTTATAGACTGGTATACAAACGAAACCAAGCTAAACCAATTTCTTTGAATAAAAATAGAAACTAAACCTAAAATTTCTAAACCTAAAGTTTATCTTCAATCTTCTAGAGCCGCCACCTCTCTGTTCTTCTTCTTGCTCGGCTCCACCACCACCGCTAACTTCTTCCATCTTCACACCACAGCTTCTTCGGATCTGACGCGTCATCATCACCGCAAGCTCGTCCCATCCACCTTGCCGCATCCTCTTCTTCCTCTTTCATCTCCGCACCACTTCCGTCGACGTTGTCTCGTTTCAGGCATCTAACTGACCGAGTCCTCCACATTTTGTTACTAAGAAAAAAAAAAAATCAGAATCAAACAATGAGCGAGAGAGAGAGAGTTGAGGTAGAGTAGAATCTCAAGCACATAAAAAATCCAAATAAATAAAAGATTAAAGAAGATTGTTAAAAGGTTATAGAGAAGAAGACATAGATTCTGACGGAGCTTGGCTGGTCTTGGACGCCCCGGCTCGGCGAAGTCGCAAACCTTATTTGGAGGTGACCGGTGGTGGTAAGAGACGACGATGGCGAATGGGAGAGATGGCGGTGGTCCACCATCTTCAGATCTGGGGTTATGTTGTTTCTGGACTCGCGACTGGGAGCATCACTTCATTGAATGGATGCACGCAATGTGCAAAGAAAAGTAGAAAGATGAATTTGTTAGACGAAGTGAGATGGAGAGAATAACGTACAGAGAAAGATAGATGAGAAAGAAACACATTGATTCTTAGCCATTGATTTATGTAATCCAATGGCCAAAAATAGTTATCCCTGATTTCAAGAATCAACCAATAAAAAGGCATCACCGGGATAATGATTTTTTGGCCTTTAGATCATAATTAATCAATGGCCCAAATAAAACAACGCATTTTTTTTATCTATAGTTGTTTTAAAAATTGTTTGAACTTAAAGAATTAGATAACATATTTAACATTTGAAATATAAGTTGTGGATTTGAATTTCGTTGTTATATAACTAAAGAAAATAAATGATTTGGTAGTTTTGTGTTTGTGCTAAAACAAATAGAATTTAAACTTTAAGGTTTGACGTTCAAAAAAAAAAACTTTACGGTTTTTAAGTGTATAAGGTTTGATTAGGGTTTAATAGTTTAAGGTTTGAGTTAAAAATCTGTGAGTATACATATAATAAATGTATTTTGGTTTAATGTGTATGTTCTTAGGATTGAAATTTAAAACCTATTAGATATGAAGTTTAGGATTTTAGATTTTAAGATTATGTATGATATAGGGTTTGGATCTAATGTATTTAGGGTTTGGTGCTTAATTTGATTTTTTTTTATAATTTTATATTTAAGATATGGAGTTTAAGTTTTAAAATATTATAAAGATTACAAGTATATCAAAGTTTGTGTTAAGAATTTAGAGTTTAAAAACTTATTTAGGGTTTACGGATTCAAAAAATCAAATATAACGTTTTTAATTATGTGCTATTAAACATATGTTATCATAGCGTTTTCGAATATAGCATTCTATCATAGCGTTTCCAAATATACAAACGCTATCTAAAAGTAAAGGATATCTCAACCATACCAGAAAGACAAAAAAAGCTATCATCTACTGCTATTAAAACTCATATTTCTTGTAGTGGGGTTAAACCGAGTTGGTGGAGCTATAAAAGCCGTTCTTAGCATATCTCTCTTCACAACAGGAAACATCCTCTCTCTCGAAGAAACATGAGTGACAATCAAAGACTAAGAACTCGTCGATAAGTGCTTTCAGCCATGTTGAAGAAGCTGGCAAGGAATCCTACAAAACCATCCCCTGAGAAACTTCACCATTCCGGAGTGGTTGATCTTTGTAAATCATCCCTTATGATGAGATCCTTTTGTCCCTGATTCTTTTGAAGGATGATCTGATGATTTGAGAGAGATATGGGTTGATTTTGTTGATGATAGATGGTTTGATGGGATGAACTTCAGAAATGACCTATGGATTGATCATATCTTGCGTAGATGAGTCTAAGATCAACAGAATGAACTCTGTTGTGATCAAATACAAATTTTGCAATTAGAGAATGAACTCTTTAGAAATCAGTGTTCAAAGATGAACAAGGGATTCACAGATTTGAGAGAAAGTTTTTAAAAAAAGAGTGAATAGGTTTTTCTGAAACAAAACAGAGTTTTAAGTAGCAACAAAGAAGGAAGTTGAAAGGTCCTAATACTTGAGAAAATTGAAAATAAGAAGTTATAAAACATAGATTTCAAAATTAACACTTAGACAAGTCCAAAGACTGAATAATTGAAGAGTTGGCTTGGTTCATTGGCTTGATTTCCGTCTGGTTCAGAGTAAACCAAAACAACAATTGATTTCTTTAGTCTTCTGGTTTGTGATCTAGTAACTGGGCCCTTAGACAAGCAAAATGGATCCATGCCTTGATTGGTTTGAAATGTATCATCATCTCCATCTAGGCCAATCATGCCTTGAGTATCAATCTGGTTCTCATCATGCTCCTCTTCAATGTCACTCTCACTCAGCTCCTTTCCAGCTCCTGGTTCAGTCATGGGTGCATCATCCCATCCTCCTTTAAAAGGATTTGACCTCAAATCTGATTAATCTGCACAAAAAGGGATCAAGTCAGCAATATTGAATGTAGAGCTAACAGCATACTTACCTTGGAGATCAATTTTGTAAGCATTGTTGTTGATGCGTTCCAACACTTTGAAGGGTCCATCTGTTCTTGGCAAGAGTTTTGACTTTCTTTCAGAAGGGAATCTATCCTTTCTCAAGTAAATTGACACCAAATCTCCTGGTTCTAGTATCAACTCACGCCTCTTCTTGTTGGCATGCTTCTCATACTCTTTAGTCCTTTCTTCAATGTTCTTTTTAACCTGTTGATGCAAAGAAACCACATACTCGGCCTTGGACTTTCCATCAAGGTTAGTTTGCTCATTAAGAGGTACAGGCAACAAATCCAGAGGAGACAAAGGACTAAAACCATAAACTCTTTCCAGACATGTGAAGAAGAAAACAAATAACCAGTGGCTATTTTATGCTTAGAACAACTCAGAACAAAGCTATTTTCTTTGAAGACAAATGAATCAAACGATTTTCTAGAACATAAAACAAGCTGTTGCAGAATAAGCTCTAATGACTTTTCAGGATGTTCAAAGCTTTTGTTATGTTCCATAAACTGATCAAAACTCAAAACAAGACCAGGATTGATGTCACTATCACTGGAAAAACCTTTTTCTTCAGAAAATTTTTCTGGTTCAAGTTTCTTAAAAGAATGAATCATGTTATCAAAAACAGAGTTTGAGACACAAAATTCTTTCACTTTTTCAAGACCAAAACGTTTTACATCACTGGAACTAACCATAACCAACATTTCAGGCAGACAATTTACCATATGAAGATCCTTACAGTACCCTTGAGAGTTCAAAGAGAGTGACTTAGCATCTGTTTCTGTTTCAATGTTGGCTGCTCTAACACTTCTTCTGGTGGTGAACTCTTTTGTGCTTCTTCTGCTGAGTTTTCTTCTGAGACCTGAGACACTGAAACAAGGCTACTCGGATGCACTGGTTCAAAACAAGCTAGTTCATCACAGGTTTTATTTACAACAAGTTCAGATTGAGAAGAGAAAAGAGAAAACTCATTTTCTGTCTTAATTTCTTTTATTACCTTAGATGGCTCTGTTTTCAGCTCTTTGATAATCTGTTCCTGCTTGCTACAATTCCTTGGGTCAGTATCCTTTGAGGAAGGTCGTGTGCTCTGTATTTTGTCCTTCTCTAAATCCTTGAATATCTGGTTACACATATCAGTAATGTTTTGGGGACTACTCATCCGCTTAAGAGCTCCCCGCAGCAACTCCTGATCATCACGACTATGGACAGGTTTTGTTTCTTCTCTGGACTGTTTAGATTGCCCTCTGCTCCTCCTAATAGGCGTGTCCAGCAGCCTCTCTGGTCGTGACCATTCCTGCAACAAATCAGATTTGTTAAAACCCGATTTTTCTTTACTTAACAAGTATTGTCTTTTTTCTAGCAAACTCTCTGTGGAGGAACTGAATAGGTCAGGCTGTGGGTATCTCTCAGGACGTCTAGTAGCACTGGATACATCCTGGCTACTCCTTTTGGTCTTAGCTTCCTTCTGACCCTGAGAAACATTATCAAAGAAATCATCAGCATGTTTCTTTTGTAAAAGATCAGACTTTTTCATTCTTTTCATGATCTCAGATATCATTGCTTCCATCTGAAATTTATTCAATTTCATAGTTGGTGCCTCCTTTCTTTTACTGACATCCGCAGCCATGGTTTCCTGTTACAATCTCAACAAGAAAAATTAGCACAATAACAGATAGCCGAAGCCTCACAAACTCTCAAGTGTTTCTCTCTGAATTTTTCTGTGTATTTTCTCTGTGAATCCAGTAGCTCAGCAACAAACAAAGATCAAGCTTCAGAGAACAAACCCAACCCCAAAACAGAAGAAAGAGATAGACAGATTGCAAGATTTTTGTTTGCAAGAGGCATTACCACCAGGGCTGGATTTCTCTTCAGCCGGCCGGATGTCTCTTCAGCCAAGTTGGATTTCTCTTCAACTTTTCTATTTTTTTTTTTTCGTTTTTCTTTTTTCTTTCTAATCTGGTTGGCCCCCTTGCAGATTTTATAGATAGAAAGATAAGAGATTTCTGAGAAAATTGCAGAAAAAATTGCAGAGAATAGAAAACAGATTCCCAAAAACATAGAGAGAAGTTTTAGAATCAAACCCAGATCAAGAGCCTTCAGATCTGCTCTGATACCACTTGATGAATCCCTTATGATGAGATCCTTTTGTCCCTGATTCTTTTGAAGGATGATTTGTTGATTTGAGAGAGATATGGGTTGATTTTGTTGATGATAGATGGTTTGATGGGATGAACTTCAGAAATGACCTATGGATTGATCAGATCTTGCGTAGATGAGTCTAAGATCAAGAGAATGAACTCTGTTGTGATCAAAGACAAGTTTTGCAATTAGAGAATGAACTCTTTAGCAACCAGTGTTCAAAGATGAAAAAGGGATTCACAGATATGAGAGAAATTTTTAATAAAAAGAGTGAATAGGTTTTTCTGAAACAAAACAGAGTTTTAAGTAGCAACAAAGAAGGAAAAGAAGTTGAAAGGTCCTAATACTTGAGAAAATCGAAAATTAGAAATTATAAAACATAGATTTCGAAATTAACACTTAGACAAGTCCAAAGACTGAATAAGTGAAGAGTTGGCTTGGTTCCTCGGCTTGATTTCCGTCTGGTTCAGAGTAAACCAAAACAGCAATTGATTTCCTTAGTCTTCTGGTTTGTGATCTAGTAACTGGGCCATTAGACAAGCAAAATGGATCCATGCCTTGATTGGTTTGAAATGTATCATCATCTCCAGCTAGGCCCATCACGCCTTGAGTATCAATATGGTTCAGCTCATCATGCTCCTAATCAATGTCACTCTCACTCAGTTCCTTTCCAGCTCCTGGTTCAGTCATGTTTGCATCAACCGTCATCCTCAAGGTCGAAATCTCTCCGAAAGAAGAAGACAGCTTCAATCGATGAAATCTTTCCAGATCATCTTCCGAATTCGACGGAGGAAGATCGCGACGCTAAGGTGGTAGCTGATAGAGGGGATGAAGAGCAGCGGTCACAACACGACTTGCAAGATCAACTTGAAGCTAAGGGTGAAGACGAGGCTCAACAGGATGAGGAAAATTGTCCAGATCCAATGGAAACGCTTGGAGAGCTTGAGTTCGTCTATGAAGAGTTGGAGCTACGAGTGGAGATTCACAGGGCACGACATCAGGCGCGCATGGCTGCAACACCAAAATTGAGAAAGCCGCCGCTACGTCCTTTTGATGCGACTTTCTACTTATAAGCTGCAAATCAGAGGTATCAACACTTGATCACCCGAACCGTTCTGAACCAAAAGCTCTTGCCTTTTGATGCCTAAAAATTGGTAGATGCAAGAAAAATCATTGAATAGTCTCAACTGATGTATACATGTGCCAAGCTATACTCTGGATATTTTGTATGAGTTCTATGCGAATCTTGCGAACATGGTTAAGCGTGATGGTACTACCTGGGTGTTTGTGAGGAAGCATATGTATGAGTTCTCTCCGGGCATAATCAACAGTATCTTCAAAACCCCATGTCAAGAAGCTGACTTTCCTCGCATGCTGTGGACTACGGAAAATCTGGATGATGCTGTGAGCACTATCACTGGTGGTAAAAAGAATGGATGGGGAAACTTGAGCATGTTGGACGTGACACCCACGATGAACATTCTGTTCAAATTCTGTGTCTTCAATTGGATACCTACAGCGAATCGATCAACTCTGACGATAGATCGGTTAAAGTTCATTCACATGCTCACTGAAGGGAGACCTTTTGACTTTGGAGTCATGGTGTTCGATCAGATCTATGATCTCAGACAACAAGCAATCTCTGGAAAGGCAAATAAGCTGTTATTTCCCTACCTCATCCAACATGTGCTTGAGACGCAACATCCAATACCCGTTCGTGGCGTCGACGCCGATCCTGTAGCCCCAGTCAATATGGTTTTGGACTTGAAGCATGGATTGCCTAAGAAACCATCTGGAACCGGTTCAGCTCAGTATTCTCTCAACAAAGACATGGGTCGCTATCATCGTCTCTTGGACACAGTCGTCGGCAGGGCAGCAAGTAAGTGTTTTTCATTCTCTATCAATACTATCGTTTTGAATGATATATTAGTTGGTTTTTTGAGTGACTATGCCACCAAGCAGGGGGAGTATATGGTGATCTGTCTACTCTAGGTGATAGTAGCAGTAATGACGAAGTAGGCGAAGCAGGCGCTGAAGACCATGACAGTCTCAGTGATGAGTTCTAGGATGGATATGTTTAGGGGGAGACTAGCATAGCCTATTATCTAGCTTATTTTCGGTTCTTTAGATGTTTAAGACTGAGCATGTATCCAGTGGGAGATCGTTTTTGTTTTGGGTATGTATTCAGTATGGTGCTTAGACGCTTTCGGCTTGTATTAAAACGATCTTTGGATTTAATGCTATGTGGTTATGTGACTTATGACTACTAATGTGTGTGAAAGGTTTGGAAGTAGTTTACTTTGCTGTCACAGGTGCTTGATGATGATAGACACTCAAAAAGGGGGAGATTGTAGAGACGTGAAAATCACCAAAGTGTTCAACCGAAACAATGCTGAGCAAGTCGGAGTTTTGGCGGGAGTCATTCAAAGAAGGAGGATGACGTGGCAAATGAAGACTTATCAATTGTGAGGATATATATCAAATCGAGAGATTCTAGGAGTAGAGTTGAAGATTCGAAATTATCTCTAACAAGAAGATCAGATCACTTATTGAAGTTAAATAGGTGATGCCGTGTGAAAAAGCGGATTGCGCTTTTGGAAGTATTAGAAAGTGAGGAAGAGAGAGAGGGATACGAGTTTGTTCATGAATGTTTAGAAACTGGTCAGTGTTGATTCACGCGTGGTAAAGTCAAGTAAACTTGATTAAACAGATTGGTTGTAATTTGTTTAAAGAGTTTCTAATAAGAATATTGTTTTGCAATTCATTCAAGCTTTACAATTGAATATCTGTGGTTTTTCACAAAAGTTAATAAGATATGCGGGTTTTGTCTTTTTAGTCTCTTATTTTCTTCCTTTTATTTTTAAATATAAACAATAATTACCTTTAATTGGATTTTAAAATCTAAAGCAAACATTTAACTGAATTTTCGTTAGACATTTATGCTAATGGTACAACATCAAGAACATATTATTCCATTAAGACACTAATTAACCTTTATTCTATTTGTTCAATTTTCTTTAATTTTTTTTTTTCAAATACATATGTTTAATCCATGACTTGTATTCTAAAACAGATATTCGAACAAGGTTAAATTTGAATTTAAATTAAAAAACCACTAACCAAATGGAGTAACATTTAATCATGTTAACTAAATTGTTTTATCATTGATTAATTAAGAAACAGTTATAAACTTATGACTCTCTTTAAAATCAGTGCAAATTATCAATCTATTAATAAATCCTCAAAATTTTACCAAAAACAATAAGTTTTTTTTGAAAATATGACTCAAAACTCGAAATCAAACACAAAACTAATCCATGATTTTTTTGAAATTTTTATTTGCCCTACTCACCCCCAAAATTCAGATTATTTACGAAAATATCATTATTATTTTTTTCGAAAATAAGATTTTTACTCTCTCATCCTCATCTTCTTCAAGTATTTACAATATTGTCATTGCCATCAATACACCAACCACCTTGAACAACCAATTTAAAGCTCTTAATGCACCTAAAAATCGATTTAGACTCCTTCTATCTCATTTCTTATGAACTAAAAACAACATCTCTTTCACTTTCTCTCTATATTCATCCAAAAAAATCCAAGATTTTGATTCTAAAATTTTGAAGGTTCATAGAACCATTCAAGCTCATGATTCGTGCTCATTAACAAGTAGGTTGCTTTGGTGGTGAAGTATTGTGTGGTTGGAGAAACTAAACAAGTTATCTCACTCGTTAAAGCTATGAAATCAAATTTTTTTTCCAGAGATGTCCGTCAGAAGACTTCTATGTAAGTCTTCTCCGATGTGAAGACTTACACGGAAGTCTTCTGGTCAATGCATAGGTTAGTTTCGCAATTGACTTTATGTGTGTCTTTTAGATACGACTTCTCTGAAAGTCTTCTGATATTATTTTTGTTTTCAAAAAAACTAGAGAAGACTTTCCGGTAAGTCGTCCCGGATAAACATGTTAGTTTTGTAATTGACCGGAATGTCTCAGAAATTTGACTTTTCTTAGACGACTTATCGTCCAACAGAAAAAATTAAAAAAAATTAATTTAACTTCCAAGTAAGTCGTTTCTGGTTACTTTTGCAATTGAAAAATAAAACATAAATATTTAATTTTATCCAGACGACTTCCATGTAAGTCTTCTAGTAGACGACTTACACAAAAGTCTTCCAGAATTTTATTCTGAGATATTGGTCAAACCTTAGTTATTAAAGAAGACTTCCGTTTAAGTCGTCTGCCGGAAGACTTACATGAAAGTCGTCCAGATAAAATATAATATTTAAATTTATTTTTCAATTGCAAAAGTAACCTGAAACGACTTACACGGAAGTCGTCTGAAAAAAAATAAATATTTAAATTTTATTTTATTTTTCTTTTGGACTACTTTCGTGTAAGTTGTCTAAGAAAAAAAAATTTGTGACACAATCCGGTCAAATGCAAAACTAACATGTTTATCGTAGACAACTTCCATGTAAACCGTCTACGAAAAGTCAAATTTCTGACACATAAAGTCAATTGCAAAATTAACCTATGAATTAACCAGAAAACTTCTGTGTAAGTCTTTCGGGGGACTTTCGTGGAAGTTGTCTACGTCAACGTTTAATAAAATTTCATTCTCTCTAAAACTATAAAGACTTTTTAACATATTCTTGTTAATTCATGTATATTAGTCAATATTGGGGCTCCTGAATGAAATTCATAACTTAATTGGTGATAATTATGAGGTTAACAACATTCATGCTTATTAATGTTTCTAGCTAATGAGAGAAGACTTTTCCAGAAGTCTTCTACGTTAGTTTTTGTAAAACTTGTATTTTCAACTTTGAGATAAATATTTTCTCATTTTCAAAAGTGTTAAGTAACTTCAAAAATTACAATTCATATGGTTTAATGTGTCTTCTTATATCATAAGATATATTTTTTTAACTTTAATGAAATTTAAAATTTTAATTTTCACTTAAAATTTGAGTTTCCCGCTTAAATTTCCCCTTTATATTTAAATTTCCTGCTTGAAATTTAAGTCTTCCGAAAAGTCTTCTGAGAAGAAGTCATCCTGAAAACTTCCCAGAAGACTTCTAGTGAAACTATTATAGGTTTCAACTAATGTAATGTTTGATCTTTTGTGAATTTAACTAAATTTTCTTGAGAAGTTTTCTCCATTAGTTGTAGTAAATTTTACTAATTTTTTTGTGTTATTGTGTTTTGCTATTGAAGTTGTATCAATAATTTCAATAATGTCAAGTACTTTGGCATGATAATATTGTAGACACGAACATATTTACCAAAAAAATTTATTAATATCTTTTCAAATTTACAAAAGAATCCACAACTAAAAAAGTACACATACAAATTACAAAACAGACCATAAACAAAACTATTATAGCTTATTCCTCCACAAAGACGAGCTTAGACTCTACTTAACATGGGATAAGACTTTGTCAGAAGACTTCCAGAAGACTTCCAGGAAGTCGTCAAGTGCATTAAATGTTAGAAGATTTCTGAGAAGACTTCTCTCGAAGTCTTCCAAGTCTGTCTCAGATCTGAAAAACCTACATAACCAAAAACATTCAAATGGCTTCAAACATAGAAAAACTTCAAAAATAAGGTAAGAGCTTAAAACAACCAAAAAAATTTTAAAAAAATAAGAGCTTTCAGCAACAAGAGGTTACCAAATAAGAAAATATGATTTATAGATATACCTTTAAACTAGTGGGAGATGGAAACCATGTATTGAAAATAAATTGATATAAAGTTTGGTGTTTACAAAAAATGATAAATTGTGAAAAAGATAAGAGCTTTAAGCAACCAGAGGTTACCAAATAAAGAAAAATCATACATATAAACTTACCAAAACACTCAGATCTGAAGACATTGGAGAAGACTCCGCCAGAAGACTTCTTTAAAGTCTTCAAGTACATTAAATGTTAGAAGACTTTCGAGAAGACTTCCATGGAAGTCTTCCACGTTTGTCTCATATATAAAAAACATGCATATCCAAAAGCTTTCAAATGGCTTCATAACATAGAAAAACTTTAAAAATAAGGTAAAAGCTTAAAACAACCAAAAGAGTTTTCAAAAAGTAAGAGTTTTAAACAACAATAGGTTACCAAATAAGAAAATATGATTTATAGATCTACCTTTAAAAGAGTGGAAGATGAGAACCATGTAATGAAAAACCTGCAAAAACAAAATAAATCAGTGATAAGACATGAAATAACTATAAATTGATATAAAATTTGATGTTTTTAAGTTCAAGAGATTAGAGAGAGGCTAGAGAGTTTTAGAATAAGAAACATTACATTTTTGTTAATGAGACAAAAATTTCAATAAAGCTAAATTTTTTCGATTCATAAGACTTTCAAGTAAGACATCTTACTTGAAAGTGTCTTACTTGAAAGTCTTCTAGAAACTAAAATATTTTTAGCGGAAAACTAAAATATGTTTAGCGGGAAACTAAAATATTTTTAGCGGGAGTTAGAATCTAATTGATAAAATACTAATCACCAGAAAACTTCTAAGAAATCGTCTAGACCCTAAATATAAATCATAAACTCAAATAACAAGTTAAATAGAAACAAACACTTCATCAAAATTTAATTTTTCAAAAAAAAATGTTAAGCTTCCAAAATCTAACCCTAAGAATACATACAATATTACAACATATGTTGTCAAACCCTAAACCAAAGAATATCATGACTCGCTACTTTCACTCATCTATTTTGAAAACAATTCAATTTTATTATATTTAATTTATATCACTTACAAATGTTTATAATTACATGATTTCAATTTTTCTTCTATCAAAATATTTTTTACAAAATTTATAAATTATTTTTAAGATTTACTATATCTAGAAGTCTTTCAAAAGAATTAGAGAACATCAGAACACTTACAAAATCTCAGAAGACTTTACGGGGTTATATTCATAAAAATGAATTATGGTTTTTTGTTTGGCTGGTTGTAATTTCGCTAGTTTTTTGGGTTATTTTTGCATTTGATTCAAGTTTGAGATATTCAAAGGGGTAAAATTAAGTTTTAAGTCATATTTGGTAAATTTTCCAAACAAAAACTCTGAAAAAACAATTTCAGCTCAGAACATATGCAGCAAAAAGCCTAGACACTTGCATTCAAACTCAATGGCAACGGCTTAAAATGATTTCTTCTTTGCTTTAGAAGTTTTCTATATTGCACGATTTGTTTTTCTTTTTATCGAATATTACATGTTCTATTTTAGTAAATTCCTAAATGGAAAACTTAAGAAAAAATACGAAAATGATGGGAATGTACAAATACAAATCAATTTCAACGATTTTGAATAATCATCGAGATTGTCAAGATACGATTTCCAGTTTGATCTTCTTTTTCTTCCACTCAGCTCTATTTGACTCGTCTTCAAGGAAAATAATATAAAACTAGGTGATAACCCGCACTTTGCGCGGGATGAGATTATTATTTTTGGTATTTACAAGATAAAAAGACATAAAGTCTGTTAAATGTAGACATCAGTTTGATTGTATGTTGGATTTTATTGTATTTTACTCCGTTAAAATATAAGAATCATTCGAAAGTCTTATTTTGGTTTGGAGAATTCACAAAAGTGCTGGAGGTTAACGATGAAGAATATTGTAGAAGAAGTCTTATAAATAAAAAACTCAATTTTATTAAAATGCATAAAGATAAAACTGATTATACGATTTAAGTCTATTGCCATAAACTAAGTTTTTGAAATATATGCAAATAATCCCCTATTCATAATTAACTCAATCACGCATATTATCAAAATAGGCAACCGTCATATAGTAAACTTGAAATAACCGTACATAAGCGTGGTTTATCTTCGTTGATTTCAATAGACGTTCCAACTCGGAACCGACCGGTTCGATTCGGTAAACCCACAATCAGAAGTTCCAATTTGGAACTTATAACAGTTGCGTATGAATATAACTTTTTTTTTGTTTTTACGTTTCTCTTAGCCATTCATCTACAACAAACTGCACAACACAAGAAAAAAAAAGAGACTCTTCTAGTTTAGTTTGAAAGCTGTGTGTTTATCCTATATATTTTGTACCGATTATCAACTCTTTTCCAGAATATGCAGAGCCGTGCTCACCTTATCAATTTTGGGGTATTGGCCCCAATATGCAGAGCCGTGCTCACCTTATCAATTTTGGGGCATTGGCCCCAGGTCCTCTCTCACATTAGTACATTTTGGGGCCTCCATATTCATAAATCATATAATCAATATATGATAATATGATAAAAACTATAATTATCTCTTAATACTTTTCAATAATATGATCATTTCTGCTTAGTTGTTGTGAATATTAATTTCATTGTATATTTTTTTATTTTGAATGTCAAAAACATTTTCCTGCATATAATTTGAGTTTGTATATACAATTTTCAGTTGTAACAAAAATATAACTTTTGCCATTAATTTTCATAAGATTAATTTTTCTTAAAAATAATTTTAAAATATAAGATAAGAAAAAAATTTATTTTCTGGTTCGTATTAAAAATAATTAATACGCATATTTGATATAAAATAAATTGTTTTTGCCCTAGGCCCCTAATAGCCTTCGCACGTCACTGAGAATATGCATGATCTCATAAGACTTCGACCCTTTTTCCTTCGCATGCACCGCCTCCATTAATTTGTACGTGATAATAAAGAATAAACAGTATGCTTAAAAGAACGTATGGTAGGTAAGAGTGTGCTGGCCAGCCATGCAAACGTAAAATTATTATCATTGGCAATATAAAATTTTTATCATTTGTGTTTGTGAGCTTGACGAAAGAAAGGGGAGAAGAGTTCGTGAGCTGCAGTAGTTTGTAATAACGATAATTCTAAGTTTGACGAAACAATGGGAGAAGAGTTCTATTTTTGACAGTAATAATCAACAGCTACGCACAAAGATGCAAAAGAAGTCGCCTCACAAAGCTGATCTAATGAACATAAACTTATAGGTTCTCTTCTCCTCTTCAAGACTTCAATAATGGACTAACGGATGCGTTAGATTTCTCACAGGTTCAGTCGAGAAACACAGTTCTTTTCATCTCAGTTTGCGTGACGCTGGTCCACGACTAAAGTCCCCATCTCAAGAACCTCGCCGAGAATAACCTAGATGGATCGCCGTGTAGGCCATGCAAAGAAGGAAGAAGGGACTTCTATATTCAGTAGACTAACAGATGTGTTGAATTTCTGTATTTTGTCTTAAAACACAGTTTTTTTCATCTCAGTTTGCAATTTATAATCCTTTTTGTCTATAAAAATTGTCATCACCTGATGTCTGATGATATATGTTGAAACCTCGAAGGTATGAATAAAATTATAAACTGTTTAGAAAGTGTTTCAATCCTCAGGCTAGTTTATAATCAAAAGCTCGTTAAGAAGATCATACAAAAAAAAAACGCCAAAATACTCCAGAAGATGGAAAATAAAGAAACAAATATGTGAGAGTGTCTCTCTAAACGATACATGTCAATATTGGTGTGAACGCATTAATTGCAATGCTCCTCTTTTAATATATAAGGTATCTCCACCACTTCGATTTTTTCCTCAAAAAGCTTTACTACATATGGTTTTATTTATATTTTAATTTGCCAAATTTGAATATTATGACTTCTCGAAAACAGAATTAACAAATAATATTCATACGCTATGGACAGGCAAAAACCCACAGATAGGCAAAGATGTCTCAGAATCTCTCGTTTCCCTCTCATTCTTCCTTATAAATCCCTATTCCTTCATTTCTTTTGCAAAATCAAATCTCTCACTTTCTTGACAAATCATAAGCATATTATCTCTCTCTTGAGCTCTCTCGTTTACAGATCTTTGATTGATATGGCGGACGTTATGCGTCCGGAAAAGTTGGACATGTCCAACGACACTTCTTCCTTAGGATCACCTGAGCTTCTTCATGTTCTGGCCGTAGACGATAGCATCGTTGATCGAAAATTCATAGAGCGGTTGCTCAGAGTCTCGTCTTGTAAAGGTAAACTCGAAGAAGTTTTGGTTCATCGTTATAGTTTTCGAACTTTCGTAATCTGACATTTTTTTACATTGTGAAATTTCTCAGTTACTGTTGTCGATAGCGCGACAAGAGCTTTGCAATACCTTGGACTAGATGGAAACCATAGTTCTGTTGGATTTGAGGTAATATAATCTTAATATATAATGATCCTTAGTGTTGAGAATCCCTTTTTCTTTGTCAACTGTTGCGAATCCATTCAAAGTTTGGTATTTAAGACTTTTTATTTGAACGAATATTTTCAGGATCTGAAGATTAATCTGATAATGACGGATTACTCTATGCCTGGTATGACTGGATATGAACTAATGAAGAAGATTAAAGTAAGTTTGCCCATCCCTTTGTTTTTCTGATCGATTTAAAAATAAAATGAAAGTTTGATCTAATATGTGTTTATGGATATTGAATATTTTTATAGGAATCATCAGCTTTCAGAGAAATACCCGTTGTAATTATGTCGTCAGAGAATATCTTGCCTCGTATTGATAGGTATGTTCTGTTTTCCTGATCACGATCACGTAAGATTATGCTTTACAACTTATAGTAATTTTCTTAGATTTTTTATTTGCATTGATTGCTTCAGGAGATTTGGTGATTAAAAGGGTTTTGTTTATGGAAACTTTTAAGTTTTTTTTTTTGGCAACAGGTTAATCACACTATTTAACCGATACTAGACCCTGGTCCGCGCGCCAGCGCGGATTTGAATTTTCGATTTTTGGTCATTTATTTAACTAAATAATGTATTTGTAATATTTGATGTATTATATTCACCAAGTAAAATAATTTTTTTTAGCATCTTAAACCATCTATTTACGATGAATATTCGATATCATATAAAAAATTGAACAAATAGACTTAATTAGAGAATTTTGTTTTGATTAATAGAAGATATTAGATTTTGAGTTTGTATTTATTGATTTGTTTTTTTATAAAGCTTAGAAAATCAATGGGATGATTGGTTGGTTGATACATCCTATAAAGAAACGAAAACTATAGGTGGTTTGAATATTGTACTTCGATTAATGCATGATGTAAGTTGACTATATAAAACTTGAACATGATCATTTCAAACTAAAGTATAGGTAGGTTATATGCATTTGTTATATTGTAGTTAATATATTTTAAATATTGCATAAGTCAAGTGATTCACGTTTTCGTAAAAATAAAATTCAAGTTCATTATTGGGTTGTACTCAGCTGTAATAAGCTACGTAAATATGATGTATTTTTAGGTTCATTTAATGACTTTAAGTTTAAATTTGATTAAAGAAAACTCATTCATTTAACTGAAAAAGACAAACATAAAATTATATAGGTTCATTTAATGACATTAAGTTTAAATTTGATTAAGAAAAAATCATTAATTTAACTGGAAAAGATAAGCATTAAAATATGTAGGTTTATTTAATGACATTAAGTTTAAATTTGATTAAAGAAAACTCTTTAATTTAACTGGAAAAGATAATCATTAAAATATGTAGTTTAATTTAATTTTCAGTGGCATGGAAGTGTAAATAAGTTAGAAAACTTATGGGTATTTTTTAATGGGTACTTCTCTTTTAATAATAGAGATGTATTTTGACCGGATTAAAATTGTATATATCTTATCATTTTTTTATGATATAAGATATAAGATATGATATGATTCTATTTGTCAAAAAAACATATGATATGATTCTATGAAGCATCATGGGTAACTGTGGTGGTGGTTGTATATTTGATTAAGCTAAGATTTGGTGTAACTTTTGTCAGTCCGGTGGCGACAAAATAAGAAAAGAATAATCCATCATAATAAGTTAGGCAAAATCTTCTCATGAGATTTGATTCTGTTGCCGGTGATGTGTTATAACCCCCCAAAATTATAGTATATGCTTTTAATTCGTTTGCATAATATTTGGTAAGGTCATTATAAATCACATTCTAGTGGCAGACACCTAAGGTCATTTTTACCAAAAAATTAAGTCGAATAATGTAATTGTTTATTAATTATGAGCTGGCCATTTTCTGGATCCAAAGCCAACTTTATGGAGTTAGATCACTAATATTTGATTCTCTTTGTGGATTATTTTTTATTCAGATGTCTTGAAGAAGGTGCTGAAGATTTCTTATTGAAGCCTGTCAAACTGGCTGATGTGAAGAGATTAAGAGATTCGTTACTGAAAGCTGACGAAATGGCTTTCAAGAATATTATGCACAAAAGAGAGCTACAAGCTAATGATATCTACTCGCAGCTAAAACGCGCAAAGATCTGAGTCATTTTGTTTTTCATATTTCATGATATGATCCTAAAAGCTCCAAGATTCACACAAGCATGGCATGATTCTTTCGGCTTACAATTTTTGAGAACTCAACAGCCTTTTTTGCCGATGGAATCAGTGACGACGGAGGAGAGGGAGAACGAAGGGTTTTTATGAAATAGAAGTGTAAAGTTTAGACAGAAGGATTTATTAGAGAGGACTAATACATAGTTTTATTTTTCTTTACATGAGATAATTAAAATGGTGTTGTTATGTGCTTTAATTGGAAAAAGCGTTCTTTAAGTCTTTTGTTCTGGTGGGTCCTCTCTTTCTTCGACGAACAGAGTGGACTTTGGAGGTTCTCCGGAAGCCTGGTCTATGGTGAAAGTGTTAAATGTCGCGGCGTAACCAGATTGTGGAGAGCATTGGTGTCACGTGTTTTCATGTGCTGGCTGTTATGGTCGCATTTGGCCATGCGACCTGTTGGTGCATGAGTGAGCTCCTCACGGTCAAGGTGGTCAAGGATCCGTCGGTCTGCATTTTGCATCGGTTTGCTTCACAGTTTCCTTGATTTCAGGACTGTCGGAATCATGTTTCTATCGAGGTGTTGGAGACCACTCTTTGGTTCTCAGAGTTGGCTCATGGAGACGTCCTGTTGTAGGCACAGGGGGTGGTAACCCACGAATTGGTTGAATGGTGAACCAAGCTTAAATCGGATTGACCAAAGATGTGGCCGATTGGTCGATATGGCCGGATTATGACTTGATAACCTGAAACAAATGGGGATGAAATGAGATGCGGATTATGATATGAATAAAACAAGAATAATAAACTGAAAGAAATGATAGAAATGGCGGAATCAAACTGCTGGATGTGTATCACTCTTAGCTTGATCAAATGATGACTTGAAGTGGATTTACGGAGGAGAGTGTAATTGAATCTCTCAATCTGATGGAATGATGGATCGAATTGATTGACTATCTCAATCTGTTTACTGAACTTATTTGATTTGCACAAATAAATTAGACTCACGAAATCAATAGAACAACAAAGAATTTCTCTTTGAATCCTAAAGACCGATATTTTATATACTACAAAAAAGGGGAACATTGTGACTAAATTTTATGACAAAAAGTTTTGTCACAATATTGTGATTATTTACTTACTAGATAGTGACTAAATTTTTTTGTCGCAAAATCATAAATATTTTGTCACAATATTGCGATGAATGTATAAGTAACAAAAAAACGTTACAAAAAGTTACAAATATGTGACGAAGTGGTTAGTCACAAGTGATGTTACGGAATCGAGACTAAAACTCGTCCCTACTAGATACAATTTCGCGACTTCCATTATGTCACCCACGGTGACTGAAGTTTGTAATCATATATCATCTCAATTTGTTACTGGGGTGGTGACTTTTAATTTAGTCATAAATTGAGAGATAAAATTCTACTATATTTTGTCACTATTATAAAAACCATATGCTTTAAAATTCACTCAAAATTTAATCTTGTTCAAACATTAATATTAAATCTATAATCAAAACTCCAAACACCATACCGTAAACTCCAAACTTTAAGTTATAAAGATTAAACCTTACACATAAAGTAATAAATTATAATTACTATAAACTTAACTAATATTTTACACTCATACAACTTTTTTAATTTTCAATTCTAATTTAAAAACCTTAACCTCATACTTTTTTTTTTGAACAAGGGCATAACCTCGTACTTTAAATCTAAACTTCAAATTGTAATCCCCAAACTCCAAACCCTAAATAATAAAAGATAACCCAGTTAAAATCATAAATAATAAAAAAAACGTAATCACTAATTTTTAACAAAAAAATATAATCACTAATTATATACAAATACTTTAAACATTTAAAAATAAAACTTAATAAATTTTATTTTAAAAAACATTTACATATCCGGATTGTTATTTCCTTCACCAGAACCTGTTATCATTAAAATATCAAGGATTTTTTTCATCCAAATTTATAACTCATCTATACCAAACAATTCCTGTTCAACTGCAAATAATATTTAGTTATTTTGGTATATTTACTGATTGCCGTACTCTACATTTCTGTAGTCAAATAATTATAATGTAATTGCATTTTAATTAGCTTCAATACATACCACACGCACCTTGGTAACCTGTAATGTCGGAGGAAGATTCGTTTATTATCACGCGGTCACTTCCCATAGGTGTGGCCACAAGACGGTTATCTGAATCATCGGTTACATGTATATAACTGTTATGCACTCCTTCTACTCCTCCGGTCTGCCTCTTCTCGTTTACTTTGGATGCATCATCGTCTTCTTTGGTCCCTATATTTACATAACCATATCCGTTTGCACATCCTACTTGGGTTTTGAATTTATTTAACTCGTATAAATTCTAGGCTAACCTTCGTCACTGTTTTCAGCAACGGTTACATGTATAGAATTATATTGGGTGCTTCCCTCCACAGCTTGTCTTATATAGCCTGTTGAACCTGTTGATGATTGATCCATCTCAACAACTTTTTCGTTCTCCATTTCGGTTGCTTGTAAATTCATACTTACTTCTGTGCTTACACAATTTACGGGTTCCTCTCCATTAACCCACTCCAAAAGCCTACCCCATGATTATACTCACCATTATTCGCATTTTCCCAATAATTAGGACCAATCTCCCCTTCTGGCCATCCAGGATTGAAGTATCTCGATCCATCATCTACATTATCAGCTATTGGTTCATCATCTGCATCTCATAAAATTACAGTTAATTAAGTTAGTGACAGTATGTTGACATAACTTTTTTCACAACCGTTGTACTATTACATAGCTCTTTACACACATATATATGTATGTATATATTCCAATGCTTAGTGTTAAGATAGTTGACATTCTTTAGCTAGGCCAATATGTTTACAATTTGGTTGGTACTTGTACGATTCTTGTAGAGCACGCGTTTGATATCGATGCTTGAAAACTTGCTATATACGCCACATAGTTTTCCCAGTTATTTATAATGATTTTCGTATTATACTTCAAATTATGTCTCCTTATTGGTTAGGTTATCCTATATCCGGTTTCTCATCATTCGTATGACCATGAGCCGAGTAACATTTATTACTACTATCTGAATTAAAGTTATTCACCTACTGCATGAATACCCACAAACTTGACCGATCAGCTGTGGAGCCATATTAGATGTGTTGTTGTACGTATGATTCCAAACATTTTAAATTATTGTTTAGTTATTAGAAGATATATCCGCTGCAATGATCCATGATAGTTGTACCAGACATGACATTTTATTATATTGAAATGTATTCAATAACGCTGTAATTCGCGAGGGTGGTTTCATATACCATTTGTTTCGCATAAGGGAAATCCTCTGGCCATTTCAATCTCATACGAGAAACGGTATATGAGGACCAACATCTCCTCGCTGAATAGATGCTTCAGTAAAGTATCACTACAGCGTATTATGTCTCCGGCGACGAGCCCTAGGCAAAGTCATTTATATTCAGTCATTCCCTTTAGGTATTGTCTTCCAAACAATCTAAGTTTTATGAAAAGTCGCATACTATACGAAGAATACCTCTTAGGGATGCAAAATGTTCCTCCTCCGTTACACTTCCATCCAAATATTTAATGTCACCGATATTGAAAGGACTTCTACAGAGGAACTGGTATTTAGCCACATTCTGAGCCCCGTATGTGATACAAAGTTGGACTCCGTTTGTCCATTCTTGCACACTCATCACGACCTCCACGTCATCTGAAGTTACTATGTTTGATGGTTGAGAAGTTGATTGAATCCCATGCAACATTCCGTCAGACAGTTGATATGTCAAAGCAACGGGGCATTCAGGTCCAATAACCAGCTCTTCGCGTATGAGAGATGTAAAGGAGTCGATATTTTCGTTGGTGCATGCAACTATATACTGCTCCACTACGCCAGGATCTCCCTCGAATTGCCAACAACCGGCCGCACTTTTATTCCACTTTCCAATTCTAATTCGTACAAGCTGGCCCATCTGCAGACAAAGTAAACGATGATGACCATTAATATAGAAATTATGAAACTTAATTACTGTTCCTTTGTTCTCCGAATAAATTTTCCTAGTATCATGTCATACTCAGGTACAAGGGTAGCATTAAATGACTAAAGTGGAGCACTCACCTATATTTTGTAGCCTCCTTCCCCAGCCCTCACAATTGATTACTATATTAAAGCGAGAACTGCAGATTTCTGGAAAAGATGTTGTGTCTAATCTATGGAACACCTTTACTCCTTATTTATAGTGCATTTTAGACTGAGGACCCTACATAAAACGTATGTATCTCATTAAGGAAGCGTGTCTTCTCCCCCTCCTTTAATTACCCAAGACTTTCGCTTGGATTGAAAGCACAGATTTGATAAGTCCTCAATGAATAGTTACATATCACCATCTAATGAATAGTCACCAAAATAACGACAATCACTTGTTTTGATAGAAAATATCTAGCAAGCATTATTAACCTATCTCTCAACGTTGTCGTATAGAGATGTACTTATCGAATCTGAAATCTGTTTATCATCCATCATTCAATTCAGTCTTCGCTATTATTTACACGTCCATCTAAATTTATATCGAATATCTCGTCAACAAAAATAAAGTAACATCACAAGATCTAACTCGATACGTTAGTCTCGTTTTATAAATAAACCAGAAATTAATCTCTTAATGCTAATCACAACGTCTGAGACTCATTTTTAGTAGCACCAATGTTTGAACTCCATGCTGCACGTTCCTTCCTAGAAACTTAAATAGGATTGTGGGAATACTCACTACTACCTTTCACATTTCACCATTTGCATCTCTACGGTGTAGCTGCCAAGAGATATGGCGGAACATGCATATGGGTGATAATGAGTAACCCTCTATCCCATCTCAGTGACTTTTACAAGTTTGCTTGTAAAAAGGAATATGACCACGGCGCATTTCTCAGATTTACTTAAACTTCACTCTATAAGTTGTATGTAATGGTGTATGATGACAATGGGTTTCTCCTCTATATATAGCCGGTCGTGCTTGCACCCACACCCCTAGATTATACTGGAAACAAATCATATTTTACATGTGGTGTTATATACCACCACGTCTCCACCTTCATGGAACACGTATTGTCTCGTCAAACTTTAAACTGAATCTTGCAAGTTCAAGTGTAACCGGTTGCAGGTTTTTTGGGAATAGAATAAGACTTATGGTTTAGAAGCCAGATCAGTCATTCCACCTTGGTAAAGCTACAAGTTCTCCAATTATTAAAAATAAGCTTAGTCATCCAATTTCGAAACTTGCTATGTATATTCAGCCTAATGAGCCTCTTAAAAATATTAGTATATTTTCTTAATTTACAATATCTTATTATCTTTTTTGATTATCTTTTAATTTACAAATTTTATTGGAAAACGGACAACATCCAACATGTTCATTTGTCAATGTCATTCAATGTACGGCAACACACACCAGGAGGGTGAAATTTAAGCAACATGTGTTAGAGAGAGTGCGGGAAATCTTGACCGCTAGATTCCTCCTCCAAATCAAAGTATAAACCTCATCAGAGAAAGACCGAAGAGGACGAAAATCCCAAGAAAAAAAAAAGGATAACAACTTTGAAGTTGGGGAAGCAGTTTACATCCATGGCAGCTCGTAGAGTGTCTTCTCTACTATATCGATCCTTTTCAACTTCCTCTCCCTTTCCCTTTCGTTCACAAGGTAACCCACACAAACCGAACAACCCCTGTTCCATGTCTCTGATTCAGTGAATCTCCGAAACCATCTTCATGTTTTGAACTTTGTTCCTCTGTTTCAATTAATCATGAAGTATATCGTCATATCACGTTATGATTAACCAGAAAGAACGGAACGTTTAATTATTTGATGTCTGGATCTATAGTTATGATGTATTAAAACATTACTATATACAGGGAGAAACTGTTATAATGGAAGTAGGGTCGTAAGGAGATTTGGAACCTCTTCTGCAGCTGAAAAAATCATACGCCCTTCGGTTCAAGTGTCTTACACACAGCTCCTAATCGATGGGAACTTCGTAGACGCTGCTTCTGGTGAGTAAAGTTTTCATTTTTCGTAAATGCTCTGTTCAGAAACAGAGGAATAATTAAAAAAAAAGGCAAAGTTTGAGTGTTGAGATTCTGTTTCCATGAGAACTGATCGTTAGTTTTTGGGGTTAGGTAAGACGTTCCCAACTATTGATCCACGCACAGGGGAGGTCATTGCGGATGTAGCTGAAGGAGATGCTGAAGATATTGATCGGGCGGTGAAAGCTGCAAGGAAGGCTTTTGATGAAGGACCTTGGCCTAAGATGACTGCTTATGTTTGTATTATATACACTTCCCGAGTCTTGAAAGTTAATGAGATTTAATGTGATATGGGTCTGTTATTGGTGTGGTTTTAAGGAGAGGTCAAGGGTAATGCTGAGATTCGCAGATTTGGTTGAGAAACACAGCGAAGATCTCGCGGCTCTAGAGACATGGGACAATGGGAAGACTTATCAACAAGCCAAAACAGCAGAGATTCCAATGCTCGCCAGATTGTTTCGCTACTATGCTGGTACACCACATCAAAATCTCTGGAATACTATGCTGTTCTGTTCTTGTGAATGAACGTTCTTTGTTTTTTTTTTGATGTGTAGGATGGGCGGATAAGATTCATGGGCTTACCGTTCCAGCTGATGGAAACTATCATGTTCAGACACTGCATGAACCAATAGGCGTTGCTGGACAGATTAATCCACGGAACTTTCCTCTTTTGATGTTTGCTTGGAAAGTTGGTCCTGCTCTTGCTTGTGGTAACACCATTGTCCTTAAAATCGCTGAACAAACTCCTCTCACTGCTTTCTACGCCGGCAAGCTTTTCCTTGTAAGTAATTAAAATGTTCTTCTTTTCACCTTCTATGTTCCATTGTTGATATTAAATAAAAGATCCATTTTAAGAATAACAACGTTTCTTGAATTGATATGATAGGTGTTCTGAATATAGTTTCTGGATTTGGTCCAACCGCAGGTGCTTCCCTCCCGAGTCACATTGATGTAGACAAGGTAGATATATACATTTTACTTTCTCTTAACTTCTTTAAGAGACTAAGCTTCTCTTACATTGTTCCTTTTCCTCCCTTGCTTTCACAGGATCCACTGATACAGGCAAAGTTATACTTGGACTAGCTGCTAACAGCAGTCTCAAGCCAGTGACACTAGAACTTGGAGGAAAATCACCCTTCATCGTATTCGAAGATGCAAATATCAATAAAGCTGTAGAGCTGGCACACTTTGCTCTCTTCTTCAACCAGGTTTGGTCATTATAATAGAAAATATATACACCTTTGCTTACTCGCTTTCTTTAGCTACTTCTTTCTTGAGGTAATGTTTTTCTTTGTATAGGGGCAATGTTGCTGCGCGGGGTCTCGGACATATGTTCATGAGAAAGTGTATGATGAGTTTGTTGAGAAAGCAAAGGCACGCGCATTGAAACGTGTGGTTGGTGATCTTTTCAAGAAAGGCATTGAACAGGGTCCTCAGGTTACACATTCTTTGCATTGTAAGGAGTTTTTTTTATTATATCTTGTTGTAAATGAAGTGTTGGGGAAATACTTCTGTTATCATTACTGTCGACCAGAAGGTCCATATATATACAAGGTATTAGACCGTCATAAGGTCATGTTTATCCTAACAAGATAAGGATAAGGATAAACACTATGTTACAGATATACATAGAATATATACTAGATAAACACAGTCTCTGGTTGTCTTTATCATGTCCCGGATTGGGCCTGCAGTACGGGCTGGTCCATGGTCGATCATCATTTGGTTTATAACACTCCCCCTTGATCGACACATCCGGTACAGGTTCGTTGCATGCTTAATGTTGCCTCATTAAAACCTCTCCTGAAAAACCTCAAAACCAATGTGGCAAAATGGGAAACCAAGGACAGGAAAAAGAGTACAACACATGAACTCCCCCAGATGAATGCATCACTGTAGTAGACGCATTCCCATCTGGTATCCGAGTCTTCTTGAACGTTGAAGTTGCCTATGACTTGGTGAAGATGATCAGCTGGATTCTCCTTGAATGAACTTGTAAGTCTTGGACGTTGGTATGTCTTTTGGAACTCCATTAAGATGTGGTCAGGATGTACATCTTTGCTGCTGATCACTCCATGTCTTGGTTGAACTGATGGTGCTTCAAACGGTGCTCGGATGGACTTTATAATCTGCAATAAAACTTTACTTGCAGGTCTTTTTTCATGTCCCACGGATTCTCTTTGGTTATATGGCTTTCCCAAAACGTGGACATTCAATATATATTGAGTCATAGACCCATAACACATACGAACAACTTTACTTCATATCTTTCGTTCATTCGGACTTATATCTCTTCGTATGTGCCAATGGCTTTATCCATTGTAACCAATCATTCTTTATTTTCTTTTGTCGATCCATGTTGAGCTATAGACCTTGTCTATATTCGTTCATAATCATGAGTGTCTAAGGTCATACCATCAATAATTATTTGCTGCAATGAAACTCATCACACAATGAATTCGCAGTCATAAACTCATGTCCTTTTGATATCTTGCATATTTCCATTATCTTATCCATTCGTCCATGTGCATTTTGATCATATAGACTAGGATTTAGCCATGTTTAGGTTACATTTTGCATACATGAGTCTTTATCAGGTGTTGGAGTGCCACATAAAGTTCTTGGGGACATTTGGATGCATTTGGAGCTCAAAGGAGGTGAAATAGGTGATCATTGGACGAGCAGAGGATGGGAGCGAGGTTCC
>NC_027750.1:40685347-40686326 GCF_000695525.1 Brassica oleracea var. oleracea
AAAAGAAATTTTTTTTCTAAATGATGCATTTTCTTAAAACCATACGGTTTAAGGTGTGGATCAATGTATTTTTCAGATTTAAGGTCCTCTTATTTCAAACACAAGGTTTCAAGGCCTTTAGGGATTCTATCTTAGATGATCAGGAAAATGTTCCATATTTTCTTCATCCCATTGGATCGGATCATTTAGTATAATGATTTTTTTTTTCAGTTCAGATCAGATTGCTTGAAAACTATGAATGATCTATATCCCTAACAGTCGAGATTTCATGTTCAGTATGCAATATTAGTATGCAAACAATATGCAATCAAGCAAACCAATTCAATCATGAAATCAGGTTAGGGTTTTCGAAAAATATACCATATATTTATTATTATTTTTTTCGAAAAATAATCAAATCAGAAATTACTGTGACTTAAAAAAATAAATCAGGAAGATCTGATTTATTCAAGCAATTTATTATATACTTTTCGATTTAAAAATAAATATATTTTCTCAGATATATCTCTGATATTTCGATTTTAAATATTAAAAAAATATTTTTTTTCAATCCTAATCAAGTTCTAGTCGTTATCAATCATCAGGAAAACAAATTTCTCAGACAAGAACTGGAGGTAAAAACTCGGATTAATTTATGAAACCATGATCAGATTTTCAAAAAAAATTATGTAACATGCAGTCCTTAACAGTTCTAGTTGATTCAGATCAGATAAGAACATTAAACAGGACAATAATGATAAGTTTAAGCAAGTAACAGTCGGTTTCTTTCAACATATAGCAGTCAGATTTTTTTTTTTTTAAATTGTTTAACTTTCTCCTAAACAGTTCTATTGTGAAACTATCATCAGAAAAAGTTTTAAACAATTTTAAAATCAGTATCAGATTAAGAACAGGTTCAAAACAAGTTCAAGTTTGAGATTTTAAAGAGTTTATGGTTTCTGGTTTTATTTTATTTGCAGAGACATGTTGCTAAATATAG
>NC_027750.1:40686371-40710669 GCF_000695525.1 Brassica oleracea var. oleracea
CTGAAAACTTTTGATGGGTTGATCGGTCTATCAGTTAGAGATCTTCCTGGTTAGCTGATGGATTGCTCGGAATTATTGTTTTTGTTGCTGCTTGTTAGAATAGGAGACTTGTATATGGTTGAGAGAGATTTTGGTTTCTGGAACAAATTTTCCGCCTGTATTGTAGCTGAGCGTGGGAGCGCGTCCAAACTCCGATTGATGCGGGGTTAACGGCGTTGGCTTCGTCTCGTCAAGAGCTTTAATTTGGTATTTGGCTCGTCGTCTGGATCCACCGGAGTTGAGGGATAGAGCTGTTTGAAGTTTGTCGGGAATTAGGGTTTTTACTGCTCGGATTTATTTCTGGTTTTTAGGGTTAGGGTTTATGAGAGCAACGTCGTGCTGATAACGTGTTGTAAATGAAGTGTTGGGGAAATACTTCTGTTATCATTACTGTCGACCAAAAGGTCTATATATATACAAGGTATTAGACCGTCATAAGGTCATGTTTATCCTAACAAGATAAGGATAAGGATAAACACTATGTTACAGATATACATGGAATATATACTAGATAAACACATAGTCTATGGTTATCTTTATCATGTCCCGGATTGGGCCTGCAGTACGGGCTGGTCCATGGTCGATTATCATTTGGTTTATAACATATCTTTTTTTTGTTTTTTTTTTTTGTCTTTTTTTGTTGATTGGTTTTGTGTAGATTGATTCGAAGCAATTCGAGAAAGTGATGAGGAACATAAGGTCAGGTGTTGAAAGCAATGCTACTCTTGAATGTGGTGGTCATCAGATTGGGAACAAAGGTTACTTCATCCAACCTACAGTCTTTTATAACGTTAAGGTAACCGAAAAAAAAAAGAAGCTTTTCAATGTTGTTTCATTCCAAGTCACTATGTTATTAACCGGTGATATCAAAAACAGGACGATATGCTTATCGCTCAAGATGAGATTTCGGTCCAGTCCAATCAATCTTGAAGTTCAGGTACGTAGAGCTGACACCAACAACATAGTAGATTTGGTTCAACACCGGTTACTAAATGGGGGGTTTGTTGGTGTTGGATTCAGGGATGTGGATGAGGTGATTAGGAGGGCTAACGAGACGAGGTACGGGCTAGCCGCAGGGGTATTCACAAAGAGTCTGGACACAGCAAATAGGGTCTCGAGGGCTTTGAAAGCTGGCACCGTTTGGGTTAACTGTTTCGACGTCTTTGACGCAGCCATTCCCTTTGTTGGTTACAAGATGAGCGGTAATAGTAGAGAGAAAGGTATTTATTTACAGTCTCAACAACTACTTGCAGATCAAGGCAGTTGTCACTGCTCTTAATAATCCTGCTTGGATATGATGGAGCTGTAGTTTGTTTCTTGCATAAATGTTCAAAATAAAATTAACAAGACTAATGTTTAAATAATAGTCGACGGACTGTGACACTGTAATAAATGTGTAATCAAGTTCTCAGTTCTCACTGTTGTTTACCTCTCTTATCACACATTGTAAGCTTTTTACACTGGCCGGGCGCTTTTCGAAAAACGGAAGAAGTTATCAGTCGAAGTTGAATTGGGGAAGACTATAGAATTTAACAGATAAATGTTCTATCAAAAGAAATGTTAGCTTTTTTTTTTTCTTAATTAGTACAATTCATAATAAAAATTAAAAATGAGAAGGAACGGTTGGTAAATCATCTAAATTTTTGAATATATTTGAATTTTATCCGCATATATTTCTCTATAGGTTATCTTTAAAAATATAGTATCTTTCAAAAAAATGAATGAAATACCATCAATTTTACCACATTTAAGCTATGGAACAAGTCTTTATTGAGTTTTTTTTTTCTTTTTTAACACATATTTCATTGATCATAAAAGCTGTTAGTTGGGAGCTATAATTGCTCCATCAACCACAATTGTTTCAACAGCAATCAAAGCTTACTTTCCCAACATATCAGCCTGGCCATTTCTCGAGAGAGATCCAGACGAAAGAAATAAACTCGAAAATAGAAGCAAAAGATAAGATGTCTGCAACTACTCCATAGAGCTCCGGTACGCAGTTCCCCGAGTTAACGACTTTGATCAGTTGTGACGAGTCCGATTCGAAGCACACGGCCTTCAGCTTCTCTCTATCGAGTTAACGGCCCATAAGTCTTTATTGAGTCTATTATATGTGTTTGGAGTCTTTTTAAGAGTATTTCAGGTCCATGAGCGTTTTGGAAAACTTTAGAGATTCTGAAGCTATTTGAGGTGCATAACTGCACAGACGCTCAGAAGTTTAGCTGTGGATGGAAGCCTTTCCACGGTGAGAATGACACAAGATAAATTATTGAGTTAGCTTTCCAGTGCCACTGGTTTGAGGTCCATCTGACAGTTAGATCTAAAGTTATGTTAATTTTACAGAAGAGTGGTCTTTCTGTCTCGCGAGAGGTAGCTGCCGAAGATATGAAGGAGTGTCGATCGACACTAATACCTTGGTGTCAAATGACTCTGATGCAAGAAGACGGACCAAGTCTATTTCCTTACCGACATGGGCCCATAAGTCACTACAAATTACAAAATTTCCCATGGACGACTTGATACCTAGTTTTTATAGTTTTCTAAGCCATTGTTGAGGGCTATATGCTTTATTTTATTATGAATTTTAGGGTTGGAGAGAAGATCAGTTCTCCTTCATAGACTGATTCAAATTCTTTTGGTTTTATCGTTGAGTTTATTATATGATATCTATTCAGACTATGATTTGTGTTATTGCATTTATGTTATTCTCTTGTTAGATTTAGGAATTTCATTAGCTTAATGTCAAACTGATAATCTATTAGGATTGCTAGGGTTTTTCATGAATCCTACACCATGGCGGCTTGTAATACTAGGATCTAGACTTGTTGGAATTGCATGAGAGTGTAGCTGATTATTTGAACCTAGAATCATAGGACAATTGAGAAGCATGAGAGTGTAATCAATTAAAGGAACTGAAATCTGATGGATTAGAGTTGGTCTAGGAATTTAGTTGAACAATATCGATCTGAGCATTAATGCTTGTTTAAAGAGGTATCGATCGACACTCCATAAGTGTACAGATCGACACTTTGTTCCGTATTTACATGCGAGAGTATAACTACAGATTTAAGCATGTAGGCTCACAACGAGAGCTGAATATCTTACAATTGAATTCGAGTTCCAAAATTTAACCCATAAAACCCTTAGCATCCTTGATTATAGTTTTGAATCTCTTTATTGATAAATTTCTAGATCTAGCGTTTATTTCTAATATCTTACAAACGGTTCTATCTATTTATTGCTTTTCTTACTATTATTATATTGTTTGCCTAGCTTGATCTGCAAATCAAGTCTACTGTGTGAAAGATAGAGTCTCCGTTGATTCGATCCTCAAGCACTACATCGAACCTCTTATTTGAGAGAGTAGCTTGAAGGTTAATTTGAACATATCAAATTTGGCGCCGTTTCCGTGGACTCTAATCACCATTAGACTAGGTGTAGGATTTCTTCTAGAGTTTTTATTTATATTTTAACTGATTTTATTTTATTTTTCTTTTGATTTTCACGTACATACATCTTAGTACCAGATACAACAATGAAAATAGGCCTATTGGATCTTTTAAAGCAGGAGCCTGCTGATTTACATGTGATCCATAAGTCTATGAGGTTAGTGTCGATCAACATCCTCCAAGCAGCGATCGACACCGCAGAAAACCAAGTTTTAAGCATGCTTATCCAATATCGATCGACACCGCTCATGGAAAAACAGCGAAAGTCGAAGTGCTCATACTTGAGGCTGATAAGAATGGGGTCTTACGAGACAAAGAAGGTCGTGCACAAAACAAATATGGCCAATTGATAGATGCGCATGAGGCTGCAATCCCTGAAGCTACTGTTGTAGTTGTGAATGTTGGGGTTTAACGACAGAGGGCACTTAGAGACTACAACAGTCCTGAAGGTCCCATTGTTCTACATCGTTCTACTATATGCTAACACGTATGTGATTCATCGTTCTACACTCGTGGTCTTCATGAAGATCCCATTGACCATCTCCAATCATGTGAATATCTAGCATCGACCATTAAGTTCAATAGAGTCTCTGAAGACTACTACTTCTGCAAACTATTCCCTTACTCTCTTGTTGGAGAAGCAGCATGTTGGTTTAAGAAGTTGCCATAAGGATCTCTCCATATCTGGAATCACTTCAGAAAAAGGGGGGGGGGGGTTCAAGTTATAACCAAGAAATAATTCGTATATATATTTCACATAAACGTGAAATCAAAGTAGGTGCGAACGCCTTCCTCAACAACTTTCTCTATGAAGCTGCTGCGACTCTAGAGATTGAGATTGAATCTATGCTGAGATATATGGTAGATGATGATGGATGGCATGAATATGGAGAGCTGAGCTGAGCAGACGAAGCTGATATTGTTGACCCGACCTCAACATTTATCGCCACAGACTCATGTTGTCGATTGACACCTGTTGAAATCTATGAGAGATCGAGTTGTCCTCACGACATTGCAGACTCAGAGCCGAAGCTTGATGACGATCGACACACTAGGAGAAAATATTTGGATACCCACCTGATGATATCGATCGCACTCCACGGTTGGAAGAACTACCATGTTGTATGTTTGAGCTTGAACCATCTGAGGAGAGAATGCACAAGTCCGAGGTCTCACACCTTGCCGTCTCAAAAAAACTGCAACAATTTATTTGCACAGAGGAGGCTGATGGTTTCCACAAAGGATTGAAGAGGATCCATGATCATGTGAAGATTGTGGTTTCCAACTCTGTTTCTAAGGTTGAATTGCCTATTCCACCCGATAGAAGTGTGCATTCAGGTCCCTAAATTGGGGTATTTGATGATCCTATGTACGCAATATCTTCTCAGAAAGGATTGAAATATATAAGTGATGTTGACCGATGTCCATCGGTAGCAGTGTCAAACGATACCATCTCTCTGTCGATCAACACCCATCGCATATCAGAGTAGAAAGAGGTTGTAGTGTGTCGAAATCTTTTTGATGGAAGCACCACCGCAAGATCAGACAAGACTAGAGAAAGAAGATGAAGAATTGGAAGAAAAGAAAAAGGACCAAAGGCAGTCCTTAGTTGTCATTGATTCCACACTTCTCAGATGGTGTCAGGAAATATAGAGTGCAAAACAGATATTTCTCACATCCATTTTAAAAGAATCAAGTACTCTTTATTGCTGAGATGATAGACAAAGGAGAAGAGTCTATGAAGGCTTTCACAAGCAGTGTGATGAACCTTTAAAAAGTAGATATTGAGACTTCTTTTGGAGCAAGTTCTCGTTCTCATCTACAACACATCTGATATCTATAAGTCAAGCTAATGACTGAAATAAGCGCTGAGTGGGACGAAACCCATTGTTAGGTGATTTTAATTTTATCTAATTTTTATTTTATACTGATTTTCGTGTTTATTTATTTCAGGAAAAAAATTGATGAACTGTAGCAGTGTCGAACGTCACTATATCAAATACACTGTTCATCAAAAGAGTTGATATACCAGTATCGATCGACCGAAACCTGATCAGTATCAATCGACACCACTTTACCCGAGTATTAAGGATACATGATCAATGTTGATCGATGCTCATCATCAGACGACATGTACAACTCGATTTTCCTTGTTAAATTTTTCCTTATGATTTATTTTATTCACCAATCTCGGACTGTATAACACTGGAGACAGTGTTGTTAAAGCCTTTGGGACGTATTACTGATATTGTGTTTTATTTTGAGTTTTATTTTTATGTGTTTTTATTGAGTTTTATTGAGTCAAGAAGGGAATTATGAACTTTTTCAATTTTTACTTATTATCTAACCACTCTCTAGTACCATTTTAGATTTTCTGACTGCAGGGTGTACTAGATGGAGACACCACAGTAGATCATCTGCCACTAACATCCATATCTGCTGAGAACGTCTGGCGAAACCAAAGCTGACTTCCAACTTTAATCAACTTAACTTGCTTAATTTGGGGTTTGATATACAGTGGATCAGATTCCTCTACAAGTTTTGAAGATAAAAGTCTGTGTATTTCTGGTTCCACTCTCCCCTCTCTTTGGCATCTAGAAAAGAAAAGATTGAGATGATTTCCAGAGATGCAGAGGGGTAGAAAAATTTCCTAAAACCCCACTATTCTAATTCAAAGGAATGATTACACATCGTTGGAAGCGAGGGATATGTACATTACTAATGACCCTACTATTCGCCTACACTCTGTCAAAAATAAATAAAAACTCCAAGAAAATCAAAAAATAAGATGAATAAGATGGACTGTAGCAGCATCACTGTCCATTTGATTAAGATAAAAAAGATTCAGAGAAGAGAGAAAGATAGAGTAAAGGGGTCTTGGAAGACTGCTTGTGTGTTCAGATACTTTTTTGAGCAAGAGTCCATGTGTCCTTTGATCGATACTCCAAAGATTTAGCCTACACATATACTGCAGAAATGAGGTCAGTAGAGGGGTACGTCAGGCGCTATTAGTGGAGTTGTGTGATGTATGGTATGGTTTCTAAGCTAGAGAGTAATACATTGAAACACTTTTGAGGTTGGCATTGATTCACTACCACTTATAACATTATAGAGGTGAAGAAGTTTAAAAATTTGTCTGAGTCCCTGCTGTTTTTTCTGTGTTTTGCTTGAGGACAAACAAAAGGATAAGTCCGGGGGAGTTGATATACCAAGGATTTTACCACATTTAGGCCATGGTATAAGTCATTTATTGAGTCTTTTATATGTGTTTGGAGTTTTTTTTAGAGTATTTTCAGGTCCAGGAGCATTGAGAAGTTTAGTTATGGATGGAAGCCTTCGTAAAATTGGGCGCATCTTTTGACACAAGATAGAGCCTTGAGTTAGCATTCCAGTGCCACTGGTTTGAAGTCCATTTGACGGTTAGATCTAACGTTATGCTCGTTTTACTGAAGAGTGGTCTGTCTGATTCACGAGAGTGAGCTGTCGAAGATACGAAGGAGTGTCGATCGACATCAATACCTTGGTGTCGAAAGACACTGATGCAAAAAGAGGGGCCGAGTCTATTTCATGACCGACGTGGGCCTAGAAGTCACCACAAATTACAAAAATTCCCATGGACTACTTAATAACTATTTTTATTGTTTTCTAAGTCATTGTTGACGAATACACTTTCTTTTATTATGAGTTATAGGGTTGGAGAGAAGATCAATTCTCCGTCAGAGATTGATTGGAACTCATTTGGTTTTATTATTGAGTTTATTATATGATTTCTATTCAGACTATGATTTGTGTTATTGCATTCATTTCTGAGTAATTCTCTTGTTAGATTTAGGGATTTCATGAGCTTAATGTCAAACTGCTATTCTATTAGGATTGCTAGGGTTGTTCATAGAATTCTACACCAGGGTGGCTTGTAATACTAGGATCTAGAATAGTTGGAATAAGATGAGAGTGTAACTGATTATTTGAACATAGAATCATAGGACAAGAAGGATGAGAGTGCAATCAATTAACAGAACCAAACTCTGATGGATTAATACCTAGGTGCAATAGAGAGTTGGTCTAGGAATTTAGTTGAACAATATCTATCTGAGCGTTAACGCTTGTTTAAAAGAGATATCGATCGACACTCCATAAGTGTACTGATCGACACTCCATAAGTGTACTGATCGACACTTTGTTACGTATTTACATTCGAGAGTATGAATACAGATTTAAAGATGTAGACTCACAGCAGGAGCTGGATATCTTACAATTGAATTCAAGTTTTAGAATTGAACCCATAAGACCCTTAGCATCCTTGATTATAGTTTTGAATCTCTTGATTGATAAATCTCTAAATCTAGCATTTCTTTCTAATATCTTACAAACCGTTCTATCTATTTATTGCTTTGTTTACTATTATTATATTGTTTGCCTAGCTTGATCTGAAACTCAAGTCTATTGTGTGAAAGATAGTGTTTCTGTGATTCGATCCTCAGGTACTACATTGAAGCTTTTATTTTAGAGAGTAGATTGAAGGTTAATTTGAGTATATCAATGAACATCTAGACAAACATGACTGGAAATCAAATATGCTGAAAGCTATAATAATATTTTAAGTTGAGCTGCCAATACTATGTTTTAAGTATTAGTATTGTTAAGAGACTCAGTATCGTTTGTTAAATTTATTATAAGCTTTTGTATATTGGATATGGAAGATGCTTTATTCACAAGACCAATTGTCTATATCTATAGAGATGGTAGAAACAAAGATGGAAATAATATGTACGAGACTTGATTAGAGGAATTGAGACACTTGATTATAGCAATCACAATGATATGAGAATATGAGGGTTATATATCTTATACATCAATAATGTCTGAAAACGTGATCATTGCATAAGTTTCGTAAACGCACCAGGCAGCTGATCTTGAGAGGCGACATGTGAGAACCGTACATTACCTTGTTGAACCTGATGACGAACAAAATGATAATCAAGAATGTTATTCTTCATCCTAAAATGAAATACTGAGTCAGCAACAAGGTAGGTGGCTCCAATATTGCCATAGTATATGGTTGGTGTTCCTGTTGATTTGATTTCAAGCTCAGATATAAGAGAGTTGATCCAACATATTTTTGTTGTGGTTGAGGCAATTAATATGTATTCAGCTTCTGTAGAGGAACGATCAACTCTTGCTTGTTTCTTTGAAGATCAAGCAATCAGATGGCACTCAAAGTATACTATATAAGCTCTTGTTGATGTGTAGTCTGCGCTGTTACCTGCCCAATCGGCATCTACGTAAGTATGGAGTGAGGGAGTGTTAGTGGTGCTGAAGTATATGCCATGGTTCTGCGTCTTGGATAGGTAGCATAGGAGTCTTTTAACAGCATGCAATGCTCGATGGTGGATCGATGCATGTATTGAGATAGTCGGTTGATAGGAAAGGATATATATGGCCTTATGAGGGATAAATATTGTATACTTCCAACAGCAGAACGGTATTGGTTTGTATCCTTCACTGATTTGCCACTGTGAAGTGTAAAATGTGTGTGAGGACACATTGGTGTAGCTACAGGTTTAGCTCCTGCCATATTTGTGATGAGTAAGTCTGAAATGTAACAATTTTTAGTTAGTAATAAACCATGTGCATTGTAGTGAGCTTACATACCTAGGAAGTAAGAAAGATTGCCTAAGTCTGTTAGAGATAATTTGGTCGAAAGCGATGTGATGAACTTCTGGAGATGAATATTGTTGCTGCCAGTGAGGATGATATTGTTAACATAGAATAGCATGTAGATGAGGAATCCATTGTGATTGTAACGCAAATAGACTTAAATTAGCAAGTGAGTTCCTAAAACCAGATTGTAGTAGGAATGTGCACACTTCATTATACCATGTCCGGGGAGCTTGTTTCAAACCATAAACAGCTTTGAAAATTTTGCAAACTCTTTTTGGGTTATCTTGATCTATGACTCCCGAAGGTTGCATAATATAAAATTCATCGTCCAATTGGACTTAAAGAACCGCATGATTGACATCAAATTGTCTTATCAGCCAACTCTTGGAAATTGAGACACTGAGTACCAGTCAGATTGTTATTGGTTTTACTACTGGACTAAATGTTTTATGATAGCCGAGACCAAGTCGTTGATTGAATCCTTTGGCGACGCGACACACCTTGAACCTGTCAACAAAGCCATTAACATTGCTTTTTTTTTTTTATCATAAATATCCAGTTACAACCGAACAGAATGATGTGTTAGTTTGGAGTGACAATGTCCTAAGTATGGATTTTTTGATATAAGCATCAACTTCTTCATACATTACATGACACCACTTTGGATCTTTTAGAGCTTGAACAACTGTTGTTGATATTTTCTCTGTTATTTTCTTCACTGTGGCTCGAAGATTCATCTTTTGGACTGGCTTTCGTGATCGTAGTGATGTCTTGTTGGAGCTGATGCAGCATGAACATGTTCTGTTTGAATCGGATTGGGGCAGGTTGATTGTGTTCTCTGTCGCAAACATTATTGTATTTCCTGGTACGCCATGTTGTGAAGATGAAGGAGAAACCATAGTGATAGGATTCGTCGGGGAAGAAGCGGACATTGGTGATGGTGGTGTGATCATAGTCAGAGCAGCATGTGTAGAAGCTATTGGGATAACAGAGGCCTGCAACGTTTGGACATGTGATGTTTCTATAACAATTTCATTAGACAGTAGAGAAGAGATTACTTCATTAGGCAAAGAAAAAAGAAACACAAGTTCATGAAAACTAACATGTCGCGATGCATAAATATGGTCAGTTGTACGATCAAAACAAAGATAAGCAATTTGTGTTGTAGATTAACCTAGGAAAACAGATAGAGAAGATCGTGAATCTAGTTTATTTGATGCATGAGGTTGAAGCCAATGAAAACATAAGAAACATAAGATTAGTAATTTGGAGTGTTTCCAAAAACACATTCATAAGGCGATTTAAGAGATAAAATTTAAGTTGGCATACGGTTAATCAAATACATCACCATGACAAGAGCATATGTCTAGTAGAACTTTTGTATTGAGGCATGCGTCAGTAAGGCTAAGCCAGTTTCAACATTAATGTTTCGATGCCGATGTTCTGCTATACCATTGTGCTCAGACGTGTGTGGTGTGGTTGTGAAATACGATATCCCATAAATTGAGAGATAAGTCAATAAAGCAATATATTTACACCATTCCTCCTATAAATAGTTTTAAATTTTGATTGAAATCTAGTTTTCACCAACTCCTTAAACTTAATAAAAATATATGAATTTGCGACTTCTTTTTCATAGAATAAAACTGATCTATAAAATAAAATAATCGACAAAAATAACATACAGTAAAAATTCTATAAAGTAATAATGTTGGGAGTAAGATATTTTATTAATTTATAGAGTTATTAATTTACAAAAATTTTCTTTTTAGATTTTACGGTATATACATTACGGGAAATTTTCATGTTTACCACTTTTTTTGGTACTATTATTATTCATGTTTACCACCACTAAAGAGACATTTTCAAAAACACTTTCTTCATTAAGTGGCAAAAGACTCTTATACACTTGTTTTCTTTTTATATAATAAAAAATTATTTAAATAAATAAAAATTTAAAAATTAAAAAAAAAAACTAAAAATAAAAAATAACGAAAAATAATTGTTTTTTATGTTTTCAAATTATACTTTTTCAGATTCTAACTTTTTATAAAAAAAAATTTGAATTTGTTTTTTCGAATTTTTATTTTCCAAAATTTATATTTAAAAATCAAATTTTTTTTTTTGAAACTATTTTTTAACTTTTTTTACATTTTTAAGTATTTATTTATATATTTATTAGAATCCTAAATTTCACATACCAAAAACCTTACCTACCTCTCAACTCTAAACCTTTTAACTTTTTTTACATTCTTAAGTATTTATTTATATATTTATTAGAATCCTAAATTTCACATACCAAAAACCTTACCTACCTCTCAACTCTAAACCTTTTAACTTTTTTTACATTCTTAAGTATTTATTTATATATTTATTAGAATCCTAAATTTCACATTCCAAAAATCTTACCCACCCCTCAACTTTAAACCCTCAATCTAGATTAGTTAACCATAGGGCTATAAATTTCTTTTACCTTTCATTAAAAATGAGGGTAAAAGTGGTTAGTGTAAACATGAAAAGTGGTACTATGAATGTGGTATTTTTTGGCAATTTACCATACATTAATTGAATTTTAGGAAATTGACTCTTCTATTATTTTATTTATTATTTGGTGTATATGAAATATGTTTCATAAAATTTAAATGATGTTAGTCTATTACAGGTATAATTTTACTAAATGTTATCAAAAATAAATTAAAGTGTTAAAGATAGAGATGAATTTTATTGTTAAAACAAAATAAACAATACGATTTTTGTTTGTACTTATATAAACTCCCTCTATATAAAAACCATTAATTTATGAATTTAATGGGACCATATATTTATATAGAATTTTCTAAGAAAATATTATTTTATTATTTTTTCGATTTGTGTCATATTTTGAACCGGTCCAACTAGAGACTATTTTTTTTTTATTAATTCATCGTGTTTATTAATTTATCGAGTATTAATTTATATATTTTGTATTGTAGTACTTAAACCCATCTATTGAAATCAGTGGTGAAATCCAAACATCCAAAAAATAATATATAAAGAACGTGAAGATTGAAAAGTTGATAAACCAAAAGGAAAAATATACATTTTACTAATCAAACAAGCAAATCACATAAATTCTTTTAAGGAAAAATGTCATTTAAATCATCAACTTTCAAAATTCGTTGAAATAAAGCATCAACATTTCCGTAAAAAAAAAAACACTCAACTTTTATTGACAAGCCATTTTAATCATACAATTTCGTTGACCATACCTTTTGAGTCTTATCGTTAGTCAACTATTAGTACGCCGAAAAATATATATTATACTTAGGAAATTTTGTGTCAACCAAATCTTTTATATGTTAATTGAGAAGATATGGTCAACCAAATCCATTTTTTTTCAATGTCATCACAATAGGATGATTCTTAGATTTCTTAGAAAAATAAAGTTGTCCATAAAATATATATTATATTTTTTATGCAACTAACTCTCAAATTGATTAATAGTGTACAAAAGAATATTTTTCATTCTTTACTTAAATAAAAGTACGGAATGACCTAATATGGTTAACATATATATGACAATTAATGATTATGAATAATAGAGATTTGTTATATTTTGTATCCTCCTTTTTATTCAAATTTATATTATTAAAAAATAAACAATCACATTAAACATAAAATAGAAAAATATTTTTTTTTCTTTTTATATTTTGAATTTTTTTAAACTACTATAAATTACTAAAATGTTAAAAGTTCCACATTGAAAATTTTATAATCAATGTTTTAACTTATTTTTTGTTCAAACAAAATACAAATGATCACAAAATCGTATGAATATGAAATCTAATTTAATAGATATGTTAATTTCAAATTGACATTTAAAAATTATTGAAATCTAAATATTTTAATTTTGAAAATTTAATTGAAAAATTCTTATATTGAAAGTTTTGGGATTAATGGTTTTTGTTTTTTTTTTTTTGTTGCAGAAAATATACAAATGTTAATAAAATCATGGAAAAATTACATGTTTACCACTTTCATGGTACCACTTTTCATTTTTACCACCATTAAAGAGATATTTTCAAAAATACTTTCTTCATCGAATAACAAAAGACTCTTATGCACTTGTTCTTTATATATATAATAAATAAATATTTAAATAAATAAAAATCTAAAAAAATAATTTTTTTAATTTTTTAATTTTTTTTTAATTATACTATTTCTAAATTCAAACCCTAAATCCTAAAACTCAACTATAAACTCTAAACCATCAATTTTAAACCTTTTTTTTAAAATACGAACCCTAAATCATCAATCCTAAACCCAATTTTTTTTTGAATTACGAACCCTAAACCCTGAAACATCAACTCTAAACTCTAAACCATCGATCTTAAACCCTTTTTTTTTAAATACGAACCCTAAACCCTAAACCATCAATCCTAAACCCTATTTTTTTTTTAAATACGAACCCTAAACCCTGAAACATCAACTCTAAACCCTAAACCCCGAAACATCAACTCTAGACCCTAAACCCTAAACCTTCAACTCTAAACTCTAAAACATAACTCTAAACCCTAAACCCTAAACTTAAACTCTAAACCCTAAACCATCAACACTAAACCCTAAACAATCAACACTAAACCCTAAATCCTAAAAAATAAACTCTAAACCCTAAACCCTAAAAAATTAACCCTAAATCCTAAAACATCAACTCGAAACCCTAACTAAACATTCAACTCTAAACCCTAAACCCTAAACCCTAAAAAATTAACCCTAAATCCTAAAACATCAACTCGAAACCCTAACTAAACATTCAACTCTAAACCCTAAACCCTAAACCCTAAAACCCTAGAGTTGATGTTTTAGGGTTTAGATTCGAAGGTTTAGGGTTTAGGGTTTACGTTTAGGGTTTAGAGTTGATGATTTAGGGTTTAAAGTTGATGTTTTAAGCATAGATTTAGGGTTTAGGGTTTAGAGTTGATGTTTAGGGGTTTAGGGTTTAGAGTTGATCTTTCATGGTTTAGGGTTTAGAGTTGATGATTTAGGGTTTAAAGTTGATGTTTTAAGCATAGATTTAGGGTTTAGGGTTTACGTTTAGAGTTTAGAGTTGATGTTTTAGGGTTTAGATTCGAAGGTTTAGGGTTTAGGGTTCAGAGTTGATGTTTCGGGGTTTAGGGTTTAGAGTTGATGTTTCATGATTTAGGGTTTTTGTCAAAGTTAATCAAAAGGTTATAAATGTCATTTACGCTTCATTGAAGATGAGGGTAAAAATGGTTAGTGTAAACATGAAAAGTAGTACTTTGTAAATGGTATTTTTTGACAATTTCCCTAAAATCATATGAATAAGAAGTTTCAATAATAAATATTTATATTAAAATATACTATATATCTATGTCAGTTTCAGTAAAATTTAATTTAATACTATATAAAATAAATATTATGATTTTTTTTATTTATTTACCAAAAACATTATTATAAATATATAAGAGATATTAATTTATATATATGTGATTACTCTAATTTAATTATATATAATACATAAATAAAAATAAATAATAATATGTAAAAATGATATGCGTACATAAGGTTCATCCCCCTCAAAGCGCATATCTTACTGGTACTAATAGCGCTTGTTTTCTTCTTTGAACCTGAACCAACTTATTATGTTAGATTTACTTGATGCCTCGCTCCCATTAGTGATAAACATTACTTGACTGAAAATGTTGAACAAATCAAAAACGACCAAAATATACAGGAGATCTTCGGCATGGCGTAAGGAGTACCGTCAGACATGGATCTCATAAGATGGCTCAGGATGATGCAGTCAGGCGTGAATCCTCATAAGGTAGGTAGAATTGCCAGTTGTAGAATCGTCTTGTAACATTTCTCATAGTTTGTAATAGCATAATTAACCAACGACAAAAAAAAAAAAAAAATCAAAAACGACCAAAACGTTAAACTTACTCCTTAACCCAGAGGCTTCCGTGTTGACTTTAATTTTATCAACACAACTGCCAAAAACCCTCTTTTCCAGCTTCTCACTCACTCACGATTCAAGCGTTTTTGATCCCCAAACTTTCTTAGGGTTTCTGCTTCTCTCGGACTTTAACTCTCATCTACCTCGACCTCTCTCATGGAGATGAGGGGCGTCGATTTAAAGTGGTGACATCTCTTCTATCTTCTTAGTTTTCCATTTAAGTCAATCTAAAGGAGCCGAATTTTGATTTTACTTTTCGATTCCCATTTCGTATTCTCGACTTTTCATAGGTAATGTTGCAGGTACAATGGGTTCTTTGTCGATACTTGCAACTAGTGTGTATTCTTTATATTTCTCTACTTGTTGGCTTCTACAAATTTGTTCTATTTTTTCTTGGATCGTACAGTACAAAAACTTCGTCTGTGCACCCGCATGGCTATTAGTTTTTACGTTTTTTTATATTTTGATATTTATTATTCATGATTAATGTTATATATTTTAGAAGTGTTGCGATGTAACTAATTGTATTCAAAAGATCCGGACCGAAACATATAATATGGTTATTTTTTGTATAAATATTCGAACCCATTTCAGATACATGGTTATTTAGATATTTTTAGGTTCCTATACAGCAGATCCAGAGCTGGGTAGATCCAACTCGAAACCCACACATAAATTTATAATATCCAGACGGGCCTTATTTCAAAAAAAAAACTAATACCCGAAAGAAACAACTCGTATCCGAAAGGATGCCGAATGTCCATGCCTAAATGATTCCGTAAACAAATAAAAAAAAATTGTTTCTATGTGTTTGGCTAAATTAAGTGAAATGGAAAGAGTTTTTTTTATGTACTAAAATAGTTTTATGAAGTGAAAAATAAATTGATAATAAATGAAATATGTTTTTATTATTTTGATTTAACTTATTATTTTGTTTACCTAAACTATATGTCTTTGAATTATGTGTTTGGATACGATAGTTTTCACCATTTAAAACTAAGATAATTTTTTTTAATAAAGCAGACTAAACCGAACTTTTAACCATATGCAAAACCCGGTTATTTTACATTTTGATTTTTATAATTGGTATAAAATCTAATGTTGATTAACTAATAAATACAAATCTTCACTATCATTATTATGGTAATATAATTAATGATGTGATGTATTGTTAAGGTAATATAGATAATGAAGTTGTTAAATTGAGTGAAAATGGAATGATAATTAATGTAAAAACTTGTTGAAAAGAAGGTTAATTATATTTGTATTTCAGTTTTAATAATATAGATAAAAACTCTATAAATTAATAATATTGGAAAAATGATAATTTATTAATTTATATAAAATTATATTTTTAGATTTATATTTTAAAAATATTTTTTATTTGAGAAAATGAAAAAAATAATTTATTTACAATATTATAGAATTTGTAAAACTTTACTGAATTAAATTTTATTGATATATTAGATTATTTGATATATTTTATGTATGTTGAATAGATATGGTAGAATAAAAATGTATTTTATATGTAATTTGATAAAGTAACATCAAAATATTGAAATGAAAAGTAAAATTAGAGATGAAATTCATTTTGAAGAAAAATAAACAATAATTTATATATGGTAATTATTAATTTATGATTTTAATAGTACATATATTTAGTTAAGGAGTTTCTAAATATTATTATATTATTATTTTACTAAATTATGTTATATTTAACATCGGCTTAATTCAAGACCAGAAAATTGATTAATTTATCGTGTTTATTAATTTATTGAGTATTAATTATAGAGTTTCTATTGTATCATCATTTTATATAACGAGGAATTCAGTTTTGAAATTCAATCAAGTATCCAAATAAAATGTTTCTAGTTCTTTGTTGAGAAAAAACTTACAATAAGAATTTATAGATGTGAGTATTACCTAAATCTGTAAAAGAAAACATGTGTTAATTAGACGGATAAAATGTATAGCTGTTGACCACTTGTATACCAACATAGACCGGCTATTGATAGGGCTCATTTAAACGGTCCCCGTGCCTAATTCGTTTCTGTTATCAGTGTTATTATCTGATAGTAGGCCCTAACTACAGTTTAAAATTTTCACTTTTGTCTCTTGGTGACTATAAAAGGATTCCCATCAAGTTGTTATGTCGAGGGCACAACTCTCCCACTCATCACCGATTTGTATTGTGATCATGTGACACGTCTCTTTATTTAATCTTCTTGCTCATCAAATAGCCAAACATCATGGTCTCGCTTTCAACAGTACTTACACTAAATAACCCCAAATTTTTTTTCAAGATACGAATCAATTTCCTCTTTGGGACTCGTAAATATCTCTAGACAGAAAAAGTATCTTCAGACAGTAACCCCATCTTGAACACATTCTCCTTCCAATGTTAATCCGCCACTCTCATTTCACTTGGTTATTACTTATTACAGCTGAAGTGTATCTAGTAAATTATGTGCGTCGAGTAAAGAAAGCTTGATATTTTATTATCTTCATCATATGGTATAGTTTCAAGAGACAGGTATGAATTTATTATATATCTCATATATAATCTCATATTTATTGACTTGGAAAGAAAATCGTACTATTAAACAAAATATTTGCAGAAGTTGATTACCTATGATATATATATATATATATATATATATATATATATATATATATATATATATATATATCTATGAAAACTATCCATATATATAAGTGATTTTCTTGATCATTCGTTCGAACAAGACATAATTTATAGTTTGATAAAACATTCATATGTTTTACAACGACTTATCCATCATTGTATTCATGGACAATGATGTTTCACAAATGGATTATGGAAAGCTCAAGATATTTTTTCAGGACAAAGATGGTATAACACTTTTAAAGGTTTTAATGGATTGATAGAGCGAGAAACACAAGAGCTAGCATGTCACCCTTTCAAGCCAAACTAGAGGCCTTCATCTGGGCATTGTAAATTATGAGATGTTTACGACAATTTCACCTAACGTTTGCAACGGAGTGTTTTCAATAGGTGATGATGATTTCCGAACCGATAGAATGACCAGCGTATATAATCTATTTAGAAGATATCCAAATCCTGAGAGAGAGTTTCAACCACTCAGAGATCATAGTACCTATAACACATAATACAAGGACGGACAACATAGCACGTAGTGCTTGGAAACAATCGTCCTTTATCGTTCACATGGACGCCGAGTTACCAAGATGGTTCGCATAGTCTTAGTTGAACATGTATGTCGAAGACAAAAAAACCATACACATGTTAGGCCTACGGAATTTTAAAGAGATAATTTATAGTTTGGTAGATACGACAGCTTTGATAAGTTAAAGTGATCATTCATATAATTATGTATGTTACTTTCTTGATATTTAAACCTAATGTGTCGTTCCGATTACTTCCGGCTATCAGAAACAAACATTAACAACATAGGCAAAACAAATGGTGAGAATAAAATGTAACATGTTGGTTTCTGTACATGGCAGTATACGTTGAAAGAGACTTAAAATAATTGGCTGCCTGTATTGTTTAGTGCACTTATCTTTCATATACACATGAAGACAAATCTCAAGAGTTAAACATCATTGAACAACATAGTCACACAATAGGTGACCTATCGGGAAGTGAAACCAAAGCACAGAAAAACTTATGTGATGACTAATGGGCTAGTAAACAACGTACCGGCCATCAGCCAGGTGGTGAGACCCACATGGTGAGTGAGTAGGTGGAAGGCCCATTAATAGGATATTCGGGGTTGAGGTTTAGATAATCATGTATAACGAGATGAAGTATATATGGTTTAGGGTTTAAGTATTCAATGTTTAGGGATTCAGAAGAGTTCCTCGCAAAGTCGTTGTTTAAAAACACGATATGTTGTTAATTCATTGTAAAACACAAGTCGTTGTAATAACTCATCAACCGAAAACAAGGGACATGACACAATCGTATTAAATGAAATTTGTCTTAAAGTCCATGTAACGCGGAAACATGGGACGCATCTAATTCGTCGTAAATAGAATTTGTCATAAATGCCTTGTAACACGAAAACACGGGTAATGGTTATTTCGTCATAAAACAAATACAAGGGATGTGGCTAAGTCCTTGTAAATTTACGAGAAATTTAAGACGAACCCTATTTTTTATATATACTCGGACTCATTTCACTCCCCCACTCGTCGCCTCTTCCTCTTAAATTCTCTCCCTCTTCCCCTCCCTCTTAATTCCCTCAGCAAAAAAGTAAGTCTTTTTTAGTTAGCTTAGTTTAGGTGGTTAGATTAGGCTTGGAATTTATAGAGATTAGGTTGCGTGATGTGTCTTCACTTTTGAGAGCTCCCAAATCTTCATATGTATGTGATGTGTCTTCGCTTTTGGGATAAATATTTGCTGCGTATGCTGCATAAAGATACTCCTTTGAATATGATTGACATACAAGCGTAGAGACATGAATGTTTACATCCTTTGCAGTTGTAATGGCATGTGAACAAGGTATCTTCTCAATATCAAACACACCACACTGACACCTTCGAAGTTACAAGTCAACAACACAATCTCGATGTCCTCCCTTCACAACGAATCGCCAACCATCAATCCGTTCCACAGTCATCAAATCTGCATACTCTTCCCGAATAGCCAGTAAGTTTTCAACTCCCCGACTATGTTGTGATGTAAGACTCAAAGCATCTTTTCTCCTTTTATAAAACCATCTTCCTAGCTTTTCCCGTATATATTCAAGAAGGAATGAGATGGGGAATCCTCTTGCTGGCTTAAATGCAGAGTTAATAGATTATGCGATGTTGCTAGTCTTTATGTTGTATATGTCACCTTGAAAGTGAACTTGTAACCATAATGAGACGTCAGCATTCTCCAATTATCTTGCAAGCTCGGGGTTTATACTCAGTATCTCATCCAAATAGCGGTTGAAATCGAAAAGCGTATGTGCATAAGCAGCGCCTTTGACCAAGTACAACATGTGCTTTCCCTTGAACTTTTGGACTATGTTCTGTTGTAGATGATAATAACAGATTCCTTGCTTTGCCCAAGGGAAAACCTTCTCACACGCCTTCTTAATGGAACCGTGCGTGTCAGAAACTATCACCAAAGCATACTCATTTGAAACACATCTCCGCAAATTGGTAAAAAACCATTCCACGATTCATCATTCTCCCCATCCACAATTTCAAAAGCCAATGGAAAAAATTGAAAGTTACCGTCTTGGGCAGCAGCAGCTAGCATAACTCCTTCATATTTTCCATTCAGATGAGTGCCATCCACCACAAGAACCCTCCTAAGATAGTTAAAACCAACTATCGAAGCTCCAAAAGATAGGAATAGATACTTAAATTTGTTTTACTATCTTTCTCAAGACATGTGACAATTCCCAGATTTGATTGCTCGATCAGACGCAAATAAGAAGGCAGATTCTCATATCCATCTTTTGCTGTTCCTCTCACCAACTCTTGGGCACATAACAAAGCTCGGTACGAGCCGGTGTAACCCAGATTCAGCCCAAACATGTTACTCATTGAATCTTTGATATGCTTCAGTGTAATCCCATCTATAATTCCAACAGTCTCAATAAATAGTCTAGCAACATATTTCAGAGTATAATGTTTCTGTTGAGCCATTCGATCTCCCACTGAACATGTATGAGTTTTTAAATATTTTGTCACCCTAAATGTTGTTGGTCCAGGCTTCACACTCGCTCTAAGCATCCAACCACATCCTTCAACACGACACTTAGCCACACAAAGAGTTTTCGTTGTCTTGTAGACTGTGAATGTAAATTTTCCTTTCACAGCCACCAACTTCAGCTTTGAAACAAGCTTAGCCTTATTAGCAAAACTCTGACCAACATATATATTATCATTAAAGGACATCGATCTTCCCACAGCACCAGCGTACTCCGCTTGTAGGCCACCATAATACATTTCATTTGCATCTTCATCAGAATCCTCATCTTTCAATTTCCCATAATCACTGTAGTTTACAGCATCGTCGTCAACATCAACAACAACATCAGCAGTTGCTTGGGCATCATCAGCAGTTGCTTGAGCATCATACCCATCTTCATCCAACCCTTCGCAAATTTATTCATCAGCACAAAAACTATTACCACCATCAGATACATCAGCATCGTCCTCACCTTCAGCTTCTACTTGGCACTGGCTTGATACACAAAGGCGTATAATATGCGTCTTACATAACTCGATCAAGTTCTCAACTTGTCTATCATTCGTAACATATGCATAGGAGGAGTATCAGGACCCATTTGCTCTAAAATTACGTATGGTTAGGATTACGTTAGCTCCACCATCTCGGTTTTCTTGTCCAGATCTTAATTTTCTTGTGCCATTTCAAAAATTTCACCATGTGTACAACCATCATGCACAAGGAACATTCTCCATTTTTCCGATTATCAACAACAAACTTCCACGAAGAGCCTGTCACCACCTATTCTCAGTATACAACGGGTAAGAGAATCATTCCCCGCAAAAATAATATAGTTTACAAAATAAGCGAAGAAAAATTCAATGTTTGATAAAATTGCAAAGTAGACTTACAAAGACGTCTACACTTATTAGCTAACTAGATAGCGAAACCAAAATGTTGATAATTTTATAATTAAAAGAGATTATCTTTTAAAAATAGTTCAAAACCATTATAATTAACTAACACACACTGTCAAACAAAAAAATCTTGAAAATACATCACGAATAATGCACAAATCCACTTTTTATAGTTTTTTCTATGTAGACTTTATATTCTGTCTACAAACTAATAGACTTTTTCAGTTTACGTTTGTAGACTGGCAAGTAGGTCTATAATTTGGGTTAGTTTTTGCAATTGAAAAATCCATGAGTTATCATTTGTATTTAAAAAAAAAGTTGTGATTTTATACGGGTAGACTTTCTTTTCAGTCTACATTTTGAAATTTGAAAATGTTAGTTTTTCAATTGACCAGAATTCAACCAAGATTTGATTTTCAAAAGGATACTTCATTTACAGTCTACATTTTTTATTTTTTAGAAAATGTAAGTTTTTGCAATTGACCAAGTTTGACTTTCTACAAATAGATTGATATGAACGTCTACACATGTGTAGACTTCAACTGAAGTCTACTCCCAAATTCGAATGGTACGTTTTGCATTTGACCAAAATAAAAATAATGGACAACTTCATATGCAGTCTACGTTTTTTTTCTTAGAATAGTCGACTGAATATGAAGTCTACGCTATTTTTTTTTATTTGGTCAACTATATAACCTTTTAGTCAAATACAAAACTAACATATTCAACGCAGTCAAAGTTTTGGTCAAATGCAAAACTGACATTTTGTAGACTTCCTAGCAGTCTACAAAATATAGACTTCTGGTGAAGTCTACTATGAAAACTCAAAAATTGCCCAAAATTTGGTCAAATGCAAAAACTAACCTCTTTACGTAGACTTCTTAGTAAGCCTATACCTACTTTTTTTTTGTTTTCAAAGGTTAAGATGTAGACTTCTAGGGAAGTCTACTATACTAAAAAAATTATTTTGGTCAATTGTAAAAGTAACATGTGCGTTGAAAAGTAGACCGTATAGTACGTCTACACATAAGAGTAGACATACAAAACAGTCTACTATCGCGACATAGATCTGGAAAATGACGAAAAACCAGTAAATAATCACCTTTTTCCGGTGTAAAGTTCGTTTCCACCCTTTACCACCGTCCAAGCTCCAAATATGACCAAAAAGAACCACCTTTTTCGACTCACAGTTGAATAAACTCGAAAATATGAAAGTTTAGATTATAAAAATGGAAGTTATGGGAGTTTTTTTTAGATGAAAATGGAGAGAAAATGAAGATTTGTTAGTTTAGAAAGAGAAAAAATGGTTACAAATTGAATTCTTGAACTTTATGGTGGTTGAAAAATTGATGATAATGACACTGTTATAAATAAGAAGAAATATTTATGGTGTAATAGGTTTTTTCTCATTTTCGAAATAATTAAATAATTATTTAATAATAACACTTTTGTAAATAATTCAAACCATAAAAAAAGTTTGGAACTTTCAAAAATGAATAGTAATGAAAAAAAAAAAGAGGTTGACTCTGGGAATTCAATTTTAGGTTAGTTTCGAAAAGAACCCTATAATTTAACCAATACTGGTCAACAGTGTACCTATCCACGTTTCACATAAAAAAATTATTGAGATATAAATACACAAAACAAATTCTACTCTAATTATAAAAAGAAATGAGGTCGACAAAAATTGGCATTTATTTCAAACATGCGATATCATACTTGCTAACTGATCAAGTTTGACATAAACTTAACAAGCTTGATCATATTAACAAAATATATATAAAATACGATTAAATAAGTTAAATATTAAGTTGTAAAAGATGTATTTTATTCAAAGACTTTTAAATTTCACTTTTGTCTCTTGCCCTTTGGTGATTATAAAAGGATTTCATCCAAGTAGTTCTCGAGGGCAGAAACTCTCCCACTCATCACCATTTGTAATTGTTATCATATCTCTTTGTTTAATCTTCTTCCTCATCGAGTAGCCAAACATCATGGTCTCGTTTTCATACAGTACTCACACTAAATAACCCCAAAAAGAACATTCAAGATACGGATCAATTTCCTATTTGAGACTCGTAATTATCTCACTACAAGAAAACATCAAGGATTCTGAGGGAAAAAATCGTCGGAATTTCGTCGGAATAACGTTATTCCGACGACATACCGACGAAACACGCCGTCGGAAATAATTCCTCGGAATTTCTTTTTTCCTCGGAAATCCCTCGGAATTTTCCGACGGAATTCCGAGGAAATAAATTTCCGAGGAAATTCCGAGGATCACTAGTTTGTCGGAAATGTCCTCGGAATATACCGAGGGAGAACTTCGTCGGTATAATTCCTCGGAAGTTCATCGATCGATGCGTGTTTGGACATATATACATCGATCGATAGGAGTATACCGACAGACCTTTTCCTCGGTTTATTCCTCGGAATATACCGAGGGAACTGGTTCCTCGGAATAAACAGAGGAACCTGTCCCTCGGTATAGCCCGAACGTTTTTTAAAAAACGCATCGATCGATGCTTTTTTGTTCAAAAACGCATCGATCGATCTAGTAAAAATATAATTAATTTCCTCGGAATGTAAAAAATATTAATTTTTT
>NC_027750.1:40716256-40726513 GCF_000695525.1 Brassica oleracea var. oleracea
TATATAGATTAAATCCTGCCGACATACCGAGGAAATTCCGACAGAATTCCGACGGAAAAGGTTAGTTCGTCGGAATTTCCTCGGAATTTTGTAAAATCCCTCAACGGCTCTCCAACGGCTATAATATTTCCTCGGAATTCATCGGTTTTTTCCGAGGAACACATTGTTCCTCGGAATTTCCTCGGAATATTCCGACGGACTGAGGTTTTCTCGGAATTCCTTCGGTATATTCCGAGGATTTCATTTTTCGTCGGAATGTCCGTCAGAATACCGCTGTTTTTTTGTAGTGTCTTTAGACAGTAACCCCATTCTCAACACAATCTCCCTACAAAATTTTGGACCGTAAAAAAATAAATTTGGACGGTTCATGTGTCTTTCTCATTTTACTTGTTGGTTATTACATCTGTAGTTTATCTAGTGAATTATATGCATAGACTAGGAAACTTTTGATATTTCGAACAACTCACTTTTAGTAAAACAAAAACGCTCTCTCTCATCTCTTCGCCTTATGATATACTATGGTTTTATGATATACTATGGATTTTACATATTTTTAGCCATAGCATATGAGTGTTTTAGAATATATTTTATGGGTCTGGAGTATGTTTTAGAGTGTTTTCAAGTTCAGGTACGTTTTGGAGAAAGTTTGTGATTTTAGAAGATTTTGGAGCTTTTTGAGGTGCAGAACTGCACAGACGCATCAGATATTTAGATATGGATGGAGACCTCTCCATGGTGAGAGTGAGCCCATATTTTGACATACGATATAAATTTGTGTTAGCTTTCCAATGCCACCGGTGTGAGGTCAATCCAACGGTTATATCAGAAGTTATGCCCGTTTTACTGGAGAGTTGTACATCTGCCTCGTAAAATGAAGATGTCGAGGAGACGAATGGAATGTCGATCAACGGTGCACCCTTTGTGTCAATCGACGGTGATTCCAGAACATGGGCCGAGCCTATTTCATGATCAACTTAAGCCCAGAAGTTACCAGAAGTTACCATAATACACCTGGACGACTCAGAACCCTACTTATGTGTTGTCTACGCCATTATTGACGGCTACGCTTTCTTTGATTCATTGTTCTTGTTTTAAGGTTGGAGAAAAGATCAATTCTCCTTCAGAGATTGATTGGAACTCCATTGGTTTTATCATTGATTTTCTTTATCTATTATATATTCAAACTATGAATTGTGTTACTGCTTGCGTGAGTGAGTAATTCATCTTGTTAGGTTTATGGATTGTATGAGCTTAATGTCAAACTGAATCTGCTAGGATTGCTAGGGTTTTTTACTGATTTCTACACCATGGTAGCTTGTTATATTAGGATCTGGAATAATTAGAAAAGCACGACAGTGTGGCTAATTGTTTGAACCTAGAATCATAGGACAATTGAGAGGCACAAAAGTGCAATCAATTAACGGAACTCAAATCCTATTAGATTAGATACCTAGGCGCATACGACAGTTGGTCTAGGAATCTAGTTGAACATAATCAATTAAGTCATTAACGCTTGTCTGAAGAAGCATCGATCGACGCTCGCTCCTTATTCGACAACTGGAACAAATGACTTAGACAGTTGATTAGTAATTACATGTGAAAGCTGGATTACTTACTTTAAAATTGAGTTCTAGAATTGAATCTATAAAATCCTTAGCATCCTTTATTGTAGTATTGAATCTTTTGATTGATAAATCCCCAAGTCTAGTTATTTCTCCTTATTGTTTACAAACCTCAATCAACCAATCGAACAACTGCCTTGTTCACCTTGCTTTCATTTTTTTACTGCTTTATAAACTATTTTCCTAGCTTAACCTTGATTTCTAAAGTCTATTGTGTTCCCTAGCTCTCTGTGGATTCGATCCCTAAGTACTACAGTTGAACTTCTTATTTGAGAGAGTAAAAATCACTCCTTAGGGTAATTTGAGTGATATCAAATTTGGCGCCGTTGCTAGGGAGCTTTGATCGCCATTAGACTTGATTAATAGGTTTAATCTAGGTTTTTATTTACTGTTTTAAGTTGCTCACGAAAAATTTCTTATTTTTCAGGTACATGCCCATTAGTACCAGAAGTAGCAAGGAGGAATTACTTTTGTTCTCAGGCCCAGCACATATGGAACGCATGATCCGCAAAGAGAAATGCGCAGCATCGATCGACACCAACTCTTCTTCGTCGATCGACATTTGTGAGCGAGCAACGATCGACACTTCAACTCGAGCGTCGATCGATACCGAACCGGGGGTATGATAATGGAGATCTGCATGACCCCGGGGGTCATCTGTGTAATGTAGCAGGTCAGAAAGTAGATGCACATGGGGTCGTAATCCTTGAAGCATCTGCTGCTACTGAGATTGATAGAGTTCTTCGACAGAGAACGATAGCAGAATTGATCAGGCCTAGTCAGTTCTCCAACATGTCTACGATTCAACCTCCAGCACTCCAATGAGTTGATATGAAACCCGCCTACTTCTCTTATGTGGGTCAACACCTTTTTTATGGTCTTCCTCATGAAAATCCCCTGGACCATATCGAGACACTAGAAGATTTTTTCTTTGGCATCTAGGAACATGAAGTAACCAAAGACTACATCATCTGCAAGCTGTTCAAATATTCTCTCTCTGGGAATGCAGTTAGTTGGCTGAAGCTCTTACCATCAAGATCTCTCACTACCTGAAATGATGTTAGGACTGCGTTTTTGACTAAATTCTTTAATGATGCAAAGGCTGAAGAGATAAGAGATGAGATTTGGACATTCTCTCAGGGACCTACTGAAACATTCAAAAGCTCTTGGGACAGGTTTAGGAGATACCAAAGGGACTGTCCACATCATGGTTTTACAGAGATTCAGCGGTTGAAATAATTATGTAAGGGTATTGATGCGCGATATCATATAATGATGCATACTGCAAGCGAAGGAAACTTCGAGAAAAGGACCCCAGAAGAAGCTCAGAAACTGATTGAGAACTCGGTGTCTAGCAAAAGTACCAAGAATCTGGATATGCACAGGATGAAATCGGTTGTAATGGATGGTGACAAGATCTTTGAGGATGAGATTTGTTATGTACATGAAGTTTAATTGGTGGAACAGGCTGTAGAGAAGGATGAGAATTATGACTATACTCAAAGGATGGAATCTATGATGGAAAAGATCCTGAAAATTCAGGAGAAGATGAGTGACCACTTAAATCTGAGGTTGGATTTTGTTTACAAGGAGCTGACTAGAAAATTTTAAGGCTTGGACACCCATGTCATGATGCTCGGTACCCAAGTTTCTCAGACTGCATAAGCTATGAAGATGCAAGAAGCTCTGGTTAAAGGGAAAGTTGTAGAAAGTGAGAGGCACCAGGTTGATGCCATCTTAAATAATGACTTTGGGGAAGTAGTCGAGCATGATAAGCTGGAAGAAGAAGCATTTCTAGTCGAAAGTTCTATGTCCATTGGCAGCTCGCATTGGTGTCGATCGACACCATCAGCCGAGCATCGATCGACATCTTCAGCTGAGCATCGATCAACACTATCAGCTGGGCATCGATCGACACCCCCTGAAGAGTACGTAGGAACGGTGAGAATCCAGCGACATTCAGAATTTTTTGCTTGACACCCACATCCTCCCATCCCGTACAAGGTTTAAACAGACAATATCAATCGACATCATCACGATTTAATCGATCGACAATAGAGGAGCACCGAGGGAGCAGCCATTGACAAACGCCTATAACATGTCAAATGCGTTTACCAGACCTCGATGCACACCACTTGAATTCAACTAGAAACCCATCTAAGACATCAGTTTGTTTACAGACAGCAGAAAAGACCAATCAGCAACTTGCGTATTCACCAGAGCAAGAGCAATCGACTCTAGCTGAAACCTCTTTCGTTGAGAGTGTCGATCGACGACATAACCAATTGTCGATCGACAACAAATGGATGGACATGAACCTGTCATGGAATGGCAGGCAACAAAAGAAAGAATTTCAATTGAGAAGAGAATGAAATTTAGGAAACCCTATATTCCCAAACACCTCAGGAAAGAAGCTCACAAAGTGGAACTAGATGGATTTCACAAGTGGGTGAAGAGGGTTCCTAAGGATATGTATTTCGAGGTTGCCTATCATAAGTACAGACTTAGTAATTTCTTTAGAGAGACAGATAAGGACATTAAGTTGCTATTCAACAAGGTAAACCTTAAACACAAGAGGACACTTAAGAAGGAGCAAGATCCTGGAAAGTTCATGATTCCATGCTGTATACACAGCCACAATTTTCCAAACGCCCTCTGCGATACTGGATCTGTAGTCAGCATCATGGCCATAGACACTGCTGAGCTATTAGGACTAAAGATGAAACCTTCTCAAGATAGTTTCACTTTTGTGGTTAATCCAAAGCAAACTCATCAGGGATGATCAAGAATGTTAAGGTGGAGATAGGGGAATGCATTATCCCTGTGGACTTTCATGTTGTGGATATCACAAATCAGGCAAGACATCCCCACTTTTTTTTTTGAAGAGCCTTCATGGCTACAGTGGGGGCAGTATGTGATCTCAAGAAGAATAAGATGTGCCTGACTAATGTCGATGAAACTATCTTCTATGATCATGTGGTAAGAAGAAAAGTGAGGAGTTTATTTCATGCATAGAGATGTTTGAAGATCCAGCACCTACAGCTGATTCAAATCGTGAGCCTGCAAAACCAGGATTAGCATCGGTCGACATTCAGATTTCAGCATCGGTCGACACTCAACTTTTAGAATCGATCGACACGAAGCTTTCAGCATTGTTCGACACCCTCCGAATTTCAGAACAGACCGAGACTGAAAAGTCTGAGTCTGGGGGAAAGACTAGGAAGAGGAAGAAGAAAAAGAATGTAGATGCTGATTTCCTATCACTAGTCCCATCACAATTTCAAGAGGGAAGTCTAGAGTATATAGTGCGCTGCAGAGGAGGTCCAGAACCTTTTAACCAAGATCAGAGTGCTATGTGATTCAGAGCTGAGACTCAAAGAAGAAGCTTCTCCAAGAGCTTTTGTCAACAACATCAACAAGATGAGGAAGAGAGATACAGAGACTTGTTCTGGAGCGAGTTCTCATTCTCATCCAGACTAAATCAGATCTCCAAAAGTCAAGATAATGACAAAAAATAAGCGCTGAGTGGGAGGCAACCCACTGTTAGGTTTGTTGAAATTTTGGTTTTATTTTCATCATTTACTCATTTTCGTTTTTATTTATTTCAGACTTAAAAAAAATAACCAAGGAATAGAGTTGATATACCAGCATCGACCGACACCTGATCATTGTCGGTCGACACCACTTCACGAGTATCGTGTGACACCTGATCAGTGTCGCTCGACAGAGCATCAACAGAATCGATCGATCGCCACTTAATTGTGTTGATCGACATTCCCATCCAGCTAGAAGGTATACCTATTTTCCTTGTTACAATTAGTACTTATGATTTATTTTTCCACCAATCTTAGACTGTATAACACCGAGGATATTGTTGTTTAAGTCTGGGGAAGGTATTACTGATATTGTGCTTTATTTTGAGTTATATATTTGTTAAGTTTTTATTGAGTTTTATTGAGTCAAGAAAGGGATGATGAATTTTATCAATTTTACTTACTATCTAACCTCTCTCTAGCACCATTATTTGAGGTTATTGACTACAAGGTGTACTGAATGAAAATTCTAAAGTGAATCACCTGCCAATAACATCCATGCTAGCTGAGGAAGTCTGAAGGAACCGAAGCTGACTGCCAACCTTAATCAACTTAACTTGCTTATCTTGGGACTTGGTATATATGGGATTGGATTCCTCTTTCAGGTCTGAAAGGTATATAAGTCTGTAAATTTTTTGTTTCCTTCTCTCCTCTTTTCGGCATCCAGAAAGAAAGAAAAAAATAAAAGATTGAAATGATTTCTTGCGGTTTAGAGGGGTAGGAGTGTCTCCTGCGGTCCCATTATTCTACTCTAATAGATTGATCACACATTGTTGGAAAGCGAGTGGTAGGTACATTACCGACGATCCCACTATTCGCCTACACTTTGTCAAGAAAAGGAAAAGAAAAAAAAAGCGAGAAGAAGATAAATAAGATGGACTGCATCATCATCATCATCTATCTTATTAAAATAGAAGTACACTTGAAAATTAAACCTTAGACTAGCAAAATATTTATAACCTAATGCCACTGAAGTAATTAAATGAATCTATTTTAAATAATCTTTGTCTTTTCCAAAATTTATGAAGTAATAAATAGTCATAATTCTATGTTTTCCATGTCTTTTACAAAATTAATAAAACATTTCCTAAATTAAATTCAGAATAAATTCAACATAAATATTTTAACTTATCTATTTCATATTAATATTATAAACATTAATGAATATCAATAATATACACAAAATATTTATGTAACAATATAAGGTACATTTTGTCTCATTCTCCCCCACAATTCACGTTACTCTTTTTTTTGAACAAATTCTTCTTCTTTACCAATATAAATATATTACACGCACCATTATAATTATTTACCAACTTACCATGAATCCACAAAAAAAAAAAAAATATTTGTATAGATGCACTAGAGTGCTATCGATTAACATAACCCGAACTTTGATGGATTAGATACCTATTTGCAGCAAGAGTTGGTCTAAGGCAATATCGAATCTGTCTTAATGCTTGGTTGATTCATCTACTTCGCAGCGAGAGTTGGTTTTGGATTAGAGTTAGGCATCTAATATTCTTCCGCAGCGAGAGATAGGAAACTTAGTTGTTGCATTGAAGTCCCAGAATTGAACCTTACAAACCTATGGGATCTACTGATTTATGTTTTGAATCTCTTGGTTTATAAACCTAACGCTTATGTATCTGTTAAATTGCTTATCTTTTAACTAATATATTTTACTGCTTTCTATTTCATATGGCTTAGCTTAGCTTGAAACCATACGTCTATTGTGTGATCCCCAATCCATGTGGATTTGATCCTTACTATGAAGACACTTTTATTTAAGAGAGTTGTTTGAGATTAATTTGAGAAATTACCTTCTCTCAAACAAACAAACAAACAAAAACCTAGCCGCTCCTTCATCTTCTCTGACGCCGGCGGTACCCTTAGCCGATGCCGAAGTCAGATCACTTTCTTTCCTGCTTTGCTCTGCTGCTCTGTCTTTCTCTCATCGGACTTGCTCTGATTTGGATCGCTGCTTGAACTCCCATTTCTACTCGCGATAGATCTGGGGTTTGAGGCTTCGATGGTCTCAGATATGGTGTGAAGGCAACGATAAGGGCGATTTTTTGTTGTCGGAGTCGGCTTCGCAGGAGGTCGGAGGTCTAGATCCGTTCTTGAATCTCTTTCAGTGGGTTTGGAGGTACCATGGCGGTGAGTAAGAGTGCGCTTGGGATCCGCATCGACCCTCCTTCTCGTATGTTCAGATTGCTGGAGGTAATTTTCAAATTTTCGCAGATCTAGGGTTTCTTGACCTCAGCATGACAGCGTGTGGTTTTCTGTTTTATGGGCCTTGGTCGATCCTGCTGCTGGTTTTCATTGGTGGACGCGTGTCAGGGGCTACTCTCTCTTGGTGTAGTCGCTAGAGGCTTGTTGGCTCTTGTGGCAGCGCGTGTTGAGCCACGAGGCTGTATCCGCGTCTCATAGTGGTCTCTGTCACCTCGTCCGTCTTGTTCCCTCCCAATAAATGTCCAGCTATTCTCGGCTTGGCGGGTGGGTCCTTGCGTTGGTGGCCTACCAGGGTTGGAGGTTTGTGTGGTCTGTTAGCAATTCTTTTGAGACGAGCGTCGGGATGGTCAAAATATACCGCGTTCGGAGCTCACGTTCTTCACCGATGATATCACCCTCTCAACGGCTGCATGGTCTTGTGTGAGGGGCTCCTCTTGCTGCCTCTCCATTCAGTCAAGGCATTGCTGCGTAGGTGATGTTGTCCCACTTGGTTATAGTTAGTTGTGTTTTTGCATTCTGTTTTTGGTGTTGTCTTTAGATTTCATTGCTGCAAATCTATCTCTTCTTATCCTCTGTACTCTGTCACAAATCCGAAAATACCCAAAATAAGTTTTGATATTTCATGATCATCGTCTATGGTAGTTTCAGAAGTCCGTTATGATTTTATTTCTTTAATTCAAAACATAGTCTCATATTTATTGACTGAGAGAAGAAATCGTACTATTAAATTTTTTTTTTTTGCAAAAGTAGATCATCTATAATAAAAACTTTGAAAACTATAAATATATATAAGTTACTCTTTACTTCTTTTTTTCAACCGTGTGTTTGAGCAACTCCAGTGAAGAGTTCTCACCACTGAATTCTAAATATATATATATATTATTAATATTTAACTGTGAGTATTTCAAAATTAAGGAAAGCTCAATTGAAAGTATTTATGTTTTCTCACCATTAGAATCTAAAACATATATTGTTCAAAAAAAGAATCTAAAAATATATATATGTATTTATATATATGTATATGTAAATATTAATATATAGTTGGGTGTCTTGTAACTTTAAAATATTCACAATTAATATTAATATTTGTTTTTTTTTTTGAGAACCCTTGAATTGCTCTTAGAAATTTTTGTTTTTATAACTAGTAACATTGAGCAGTTATTTTTAATATTTTAAAAACTTGTGAATATGAATGACCAACATTGATTATACCAAATTTTTCTGTTTTTGACAGAGATTACAGGGGATAACAAGTAACGGAAGAATTGAAATACATTCTAAACAGCAGTGCTATACTCAACAAGCTAAGCAAAGAACAAAGACTAGAAACAAGATTAATGGAGATGGAAGCCAACGAAGCAAGCTTGAACCAAAGGAAATGGTAAGGACCGCAAGACAAACAGGTTGCCACGAGAAGAAGAGAGATGGGCGCCCTCAAACCCTGATGCTACAACTTCCTACAGCTTCCTGAACGCCTACAGAACACTCACCGCCCCAAGAATCACAAGCACAAACATACAAACCAGCACGAGATCAACATACCCTGGCGGCACGAGGCAGAGACACCATCCGACGATGCCGTCGTTCAGTCTGAGACTTAGAGATTGCCGCCTCCAAACCTCATAACCGGGACCGTTATACCCGTTGAACCGGGAGCTCATATAGAGCAAGCGGACCGGACAGAACCCCCACCTCCAGAGCAGCTTCACCGAGTGAGAGAGCAGCCTGAGCGCCCAACTGAAGACCTGTCTCCAACCAACCAAACTACATCGCTTCGACAAAAGCTAAGGAAAGCTGAGCGACAACACTAAGGAGAGAAGGACAGCTACGGTGAACGCCACACCACCGGAAAATCGAAGCTTTGAGGAGAGCAAACCCGCAAGACACCTCGAACAGGAGTCTGAGTTAACACATCTCCACGCGCCGCCACCAGAGCTGCCTCCTAGTAAGAGAGCAAGCTCACCGCCGAGGAAGAGCTCCACGCGCAACCACCTCAGACCACGATGGATACAAAGCTCGGACAAAGAACCAGAGTTAGAAATAACCCGGATCCGAGACCTAGAGGGCCTCACCGATGGACCACGCGCCGCTAACCGAGAACACGACGAGATCTGAGTAGAAAATCTCCCGACCAAAAGCACCGAAGCAGATCCGAGTTGAAACCACGAAGAGGGGCACATGCCGTCCTCTAGCAACTCCATCTCACCGGGACCATCACAGATCTACTCAAGATACTTCATATCTGCACTCGGGAAGAGACCTCGACGGTTCGCCTCCGCCGAACCACAAGAAAGACCACAGAGAGAACAAGTGAAGTGAAAAAAAAAGGAAATAGAGGGGGGGGGGGGCTTCCGATGACCGCGAGAAGGACGGCAGTCGCCGGAGCCGAACGGCTCACGGAAAAATGGGGACATTTTATAGAGAGGGGGGAGAAGAAGTTTTTAGAGAGAGAAAGTCCAAGATCAGTGTTTTTTCTACTGTTTCATTTTTTGAAAGCTAATAAATAAGGGTTTTTTGCAGAATTGACCTATAACTTAAAGTCAAACACAAAACTAACCTCCTTTTTTTTTTTGAAAATTGGTATTGCCCTATTCACCCCACAAGTTCATATAATTTACGAAAATGCCATCAATTTTTTTTTTCTTTTTTTTTTCGAAAATGACATTTTTACTTTCTCACCCTCATCATCTTCAAGTAATTACAAGATTGTCATTGTCATCAATACCACAACCACCATGAACAACCAATTTGAAGCTCTTAATGCTCCCAAAATCGATTTACCCTTCTTCTTTTTCCATTCTTGTGAA
>NC_027750.1:40728115-40742182 GCF_000695525.1 Brassica oleracea var. oleracea
AAAATTCATGTAAAGTTTGGTGTTTTCAAGTCAAAGAGATTAGAGTGGGTTTGGAGAGTTTTAGTTTGGGAAAAAAGTAAGAACTTTATACAACAAGAAGTTCCCAAATGAAGAAAAATCAGACATAAGAACTTACTAAAACGTTCAGATCTATTATGAAAGGGAGACTTCGTCAGAAGACTTCCATGAAGTTCAGACGACTTCCTGGAAGTCCAGACGACTTTCCTGAAGTCCAGACGACTTCCTGGAAGTCCAGACGACTTCCCTGATGTCCAGACGACTTCCTGGAAGTCCAGACGACTTTCCTGAAGTCCAGACGACTTCCTGGAAGTCCAGACGACTTTCCTGAAGTCCAGACGACTTCCTGGAAGTCCAGACGACTTTCCTGAAGTCCAGACGACTTCCTGGAAGTCCAGACGACTTTCCTGAAGTCCAGACGACTTCCTGGAAGTCCAGACGACTTTCCTGAAGTCCAGACGACTTCCTGGAAGTCCAGACGACTTTCCTGAAGTCCAGACGACTTCCTGGAAGTCCAGACGACTTTCCTGAAGTCCAGACGACTTCCTGGAAGTCCAGACGACTTTCCTGAAGTCCAGACGACTTCCTGGAAGTCCAGACGACTTTGTCAGAAGACTTCCAAGAAGTCCAGACGACTTCCAGACGACTAACAGGTAAGTCGTCCAAGAAGTCTTCCAGATCTGAAAAACCTGCATGTCAAATCCAGATCTGAAAAACCTGCATATCCAAAAACGTTCAAATGACTTAAAAATAGAGAAAATGAGTGGAAGATTAGATAAATCTACATTTATAGAACACACAAAAATACATATCTAAAATTAATAGATTTACCTTTAAATTAGTGGAAGATGAGTACCATTTGATTAAAAACCTGTAAAAGAGATAGATTAGTAAGAAATACATGAGACAAAACTGAAAAATTCATATAAAGTTTGGTGTTTTCAAGTCAAAGAGATTAGAGAGAGGTTGGAGAGTTTTAGAATGCTGAACATTACATTTTTGTTGCAGCCATTTGAGAGGAGGAGGGAGAATGTGTAAATTTTTCTTTATATAGGGAGACAAAAAATCCAATTAGATTAAATATTTTTTACTGAGACGACTTCCTGGACGACTTACATTTCAGTTGTCTGGTGAAGAAATTAAAACAGACGACTTACATGTAAGTCGTCCAGAAGAGTTTAATATTTTTAGCGGGAAATTAAATATTTTTAGCGGGAAACTAAAATAGAAGACTTTCCAGACGACTTACAAGTAAGTCGTCTGGTTTAAATTATTTAAGCGGGAAAATAATTTTTTTAAAAAATTTTAGGCGGGAATATTTGGACGACTTACATGTAAGTCGTCTGTTTTAATTTCTTCACCAGACGACTGAAATGTAAGTCGTCCGAGTAAATTATTCAACAGACGACTGAAATATAAGTCGTCCACACCCTAAACATAACCCCTAAACTTAATTATCTAATTAAAGACTTCATAAAATCAAATCAAACTTGAAAAGTGTTTACTATACACATAAATAAACACATATAGGTGAAAACTAATTTTTGAAAAAAACATTTTAGTTTTCCAAAATCTAACCCTAACAATACATACAATACTACAACATATGTTTGCCAAACTCCTAAACCAAAGTATTTCATGATTCACTACTTCCACTCATCTATCTTCAAAACAAATCAATTTTATCATATCTTAATTTATATCACTTAAAACTGTTTATAATTACTTGATTTTTATTTTTCATGCATCAAAATATTTTTTTACAAGATTTATAAATTATTTTTAAAATAAACCGGTACCAGACGACTTACACTTCAGTCGTCCAGACGACTTCCAACATCTCAGACGACTCAGGCGATTTACTAGGGCTATATTCGTAAAAATGGCTTCTGTTTTTTGTTTGGTCACAAGGGGCTGAGCTGTAATTTCACTAGGCTTTTAGGTTAGTTTTGCATTTGATTCAAGTTTGGGTAAAAGTTTGGGGTTAAAATCAAGTTGTGGGTTAGTTTTGGCAAAAACCCAAATAAATAATGTTCATTAGATAAACATTATAAACATGTTTCACGTGAAGTCGTAGAGATTATTTGAATAGCGTGTTTGATTTTGTATACAGTGTAATGTTGTAGTGCGTATCATGTGTGTGGATTTTAAAGCACAGAATCAATGAAACAACAATCAGTTGAAAAGAAAATATTCTTGAAAATTCATTAATTTTGGAAAATTTCATCAACATGAGGAAATAAAGAAGATGTGTATTTCGTGTGGAATCATCAGACTGTAAAACCCTAGAGTTTTTCTAATTAAAAAGTAATTAGAATTATTGAAGTCATAAAGCAGAATATTATAATCATTAGTATAGTACAATTTTCACTTGCTTCAACCATGTTGACCAAAATATGTATTCTTCATTCTATACGTTTACACCACGCACTTTTTTTGTTGTAAACATGTTAAGTATATTATCATTTTAGTTTGTGACAGAAAGTTACAAGGGAACTAGTAGCGGATCAGAAACTAACTACAACAAGAAGCAAAACTAAACATCACAACAACTCTAAACTAACAACTCAAACAGACGACAAATTCAAGGCACCAAACCTGAAACAAAACTAAACAAGCTAGCTAGAAGCGTAAGCTATTGCAATATTTTACTGAACTCAAATTACTAACAAAATGGATATCTGTCAAAAATTAATGTCGAGCCTAAATCCACATTATCAACATAAAATCATAAATAACATAGCGTATAACCACAGCCGGTCCTAGTTATTATAAGGCTAGAAGCCAATTTAAAAAATGTGGCTGAAGTCCCTCGAACCCGCAACCTGTAACAGGTTACAACAACCACCCAACCGCTGGGCTACTAAGAACTTTCTGTTTAAATGTGGCCGTTTAGGATGATAATATTTGGTGGCTGGAAGCACAAGCTTCATTGGCTTCCCTCCAAGACCGGCTCTGCGTATAACCTATTTTCTTAACATTTGCAATATTTTTTTGTCAATTTTGAAAATTAAAAACATCCGCGTTTTAACGCGGTATTATCCTAGTAACGGTTTATTTGGGACTCGGTTCAGTTTAGTCCACATAATCACATCGATTTAGTTCCATTCTAAACAAGTGTCGAGAAAAACCTTTTATCATTGGATAAAATCTCTTACAATTCTGTTCATTTTCAAAGTTTACTCTAGTTTATTTTTAATTAAACTGTGTCTATACTATAATATGAATTCGTGAAAATTAGAAAACTTGTCAAAGTAACCGGTTTTCATATCCGGTTGTCTGGTTTGATTTAGTTGGTTTCGAGGGTGTGACCACTGTCCACTATCCAATGATTGACAGCGTGAATTTATACTAAAAGGTTTAAAAGCACGACGTCGATAATGACACGTGAAAAATAATAAACATAAGAAGGTTGACCTTTTTAGTGTTACCTTTTGCAATCTAATAAAATCACTAATTTTTCAACAAAAAAAAAATCACTAACTTTTCAAATAAACCGCGTCAAACCCACGAGGCACCAGGAGACAACGACTAAGAGCATCGTTATCCCAAAAAACCATTAAAGTCTCTTGATGACTTGTTTAGTAATAAATATGAATGAAATTTTTTTGTTAAGATACACTTAATTTTTCATCCTCTATTGCAAGTTTCTTAAGTATGGGTTTTTCAAAAAAAAAAAAAAAAACAGAAATTTATTTAAGAAATTTTTTATTTATTAAATAAAATATAAAAAAGATGAAAAATTAAACATAGATTTAAAAAAAAACATAAAAAAACAAAGATTACTCAAATAAAAGATAATAATTTGAAATAAGCGTCTGAGCTCAGTTGTTGTCTTCGTCACGTCCAAATTTACGCCAAATATGTTCAACCAAATCATCTTTCAATTGTTGATGCATTTGTCTATCACGAATTCTAGTACGAACACCCATCATATTGGCGATATTTGTAGGCATATCTGTAGAAAGCGTGAGATCGACATATGAACTACCATTGTCTTCTCCTTGTTGAAACTCCGAAACATCAAATTGAGTGTATCCATCTCGTTCGTCTTCTACTATCATATTATGGAATATGATACATGCTCGCATAATCTTCCCAATTTTGGTTTTATCCTAAAAAAATGCTGGATTTTTAATAATGGCAAAGCGAGCTTGCAAGACTCCAAAAGCACGCTCGACATCTTTTCGGACAGCTTCTTGACGTTGAGCAAATAAAACTGCTTTCGGCCCTTGTGGTATTGGAATAGATTGGATAAAAGTTGTCCATTTAGGATAAATACCATCGGTGAGATAGTAAGCCAAATGATACTCTCTTCCATTGACATAGTAAGTGACTTTCGGAGCTTGACCCTTTATTATGTCATCAAAAACAGGTGAGCGATCAAGAACATTGATATCGTTTAATGTACCTGGAGGTCCAAAAAAAGCGTGTCATATCCAGAGATCATATGAAGCAACCGCCTCTAAAACAATTGTTGGTTTACCCGAATCACGAGAATATTGCCCTTTCCAAGCGGTGGGACAATTCTTCCACTCCCAATGCATACAATCGATGCTTCCTAGCATCCCGGGAAATCCGCGATGCTCTCCAATATCAAGTAGACGTTGAAGATCAGCCGGTGTTGGTCTTCTTAGGTACTCATCACCGAATAAAATTATTATTCCTTCCACAAAATTTTCCACACATAACTGAGTTGTAGTTTCACCGAGCCGGAGGTATTCGTCGACCGTATCAGCCGCAGTTCCATACGCCAATACACAAATAGCTGCTGTAATTTTTTGGAGTGCAGAGAGACCAAGCCTTCCAAGACTATCTTCTCTTTGCTGAAAGTATTGAACTTCGTTGGAGAGTCTATCAACAATATGCATGAACAATGGCTCGTTCATTCTAAAACGGCATCGGAAATAAGTTTCAGGATATGTTGGATTATCACTGAAATAATCATTTCATAACCGTATGTGGCCTTCTTCACGATTTCTTTCGATATAACCTCGTTTTTTCCGTCTCTTCGTTTCATCTTCTTGACCACCATAATTTTCGAAAAAATTATCGAATGTTTCATCAAAATATTGATCAAAATTTTCATCATTTACCCCCTCATTGTTATGGAAAGAAGATGCCATAATATGAAATGTTGTGTGTTTTTTACGATGTTGTGTTTGATCTTGTTTTTTTTTTTTTTTTGGAAGAAACAATAACGAACTTGAGATTGAAGAAACAAGAAAGAAGAAAGAGCTTGAGATTGAAAAAAGAGCTTGAGATAGAAGAAAGAACTTGAGATAGAGGAAAGAGCTTGAGATTGAACGTTTTGTGAAATAAGAAGAAAGAGCATGCATTTATACAACTTTCTTACACTTTGCTTAAGAAAATCCGTGACATGAGATTATACAACACGAGTTCTTGGCAAGAGAGTACAACAGAGTAAAATACAAAAGTCTGTGACATGAAAGAGACTACAACACGAGGTCTTGACAAGAGATTACAACACGAGGTCTTGACAAGACCTGATACTACAAACAAACATCAACCACAATCCGTGACAAACAACAACATGATGCCAAGGTTTCTTTGCTGGTCCGTGACAGAAAGGAGAGAAGAGAGTTGCAAGACAGTCCAAGACATAATCCGTGAGTTGCAAAGAGTCCAATAACCTGAAACAAACAACAGCATGAATCAATAACCGTGAGTTACAAACAACAACATGAATCAACATGAAACAACGGAACAACTTCAAACATGAAATAGAACAACATAAAACAGAACAACAAGAACTTCAAACATGAAACAGAACAACAAAGAACATGACCTTTAGAACTACCTAGACAACAACTCATTAATCAACTTCTTCTTCAGAGCTTCTTCGTAATCAGCAAGAGGTTCCTTTTTGGCTAGTAGACTATCAAGTAATCTCATCTTGGAAAGCCTCTCTTTGATAACCAGGTCCTGCTGTTTGATGGACCACATGGTCTGAAACTCTGAGATCCTATCTTTCCCCTCTACCTTCGTCTTCTTTCCTTTTGCGGCCTTAACACCCGGGGGACGCTCTTCCTCATCAGTTCTTGTTTCATTTGCGGCTGAACTCTCTGACTGTGAACCCTCCTGATACTTCCTCCTTTTTGAGCTTCCTTCGGATTTAAGGCCACACCATTTTTGATCATTTCTTAACTCCTTCCAAGCATGCTCAAAGACAAAAAAAATATTTTTTGTGGTTGTTGAAAAAGATCTCATGGGCTGATTTGAGAACATCATTCTCATTTTGCCCACTAGTTTTCTCTCTAGTTGCTGCTTCAATAGCCCCACAGAACTTGTTTACTTGATCATTGATCTTGTGCCACCTCTGCTTGCAATGATTTGCGTCTCGCTGTTCACTGACTGCAACCTTTGGACTTGCCGCAAAGTAAGCGGCAATACTTTTCCAGAATGTACCTGACCGTTGCTCATTTCCCACTACTGGATCTTTGCTTGTGTTAAGCCAGGAGCTGATAAGCACAATATCTTCTACCGGCGTCCACAACCTGAGTTCCCTACGCTCTGCAGAACTGTCGTCAGGGTAGCTTGAAGCTTCAGCTCCTTGACTTCCAAACAATGGGACTTGCGATGAAGATAGTTAGACACTATCTTCAACAAAATTAAAGACACCTCCTTGTTGACTCGTAAGGAGATCAACAAAGTTACCACTCGGCCGGTATGTATTTGAATCCATACCCGAGAATGTACAGAAGACAGAAAGAAAAGAAGAAGGTAAAACAGATACAAAGAAGAGAAGAAGAAGCAATGTTTATAACAGAAGAGAGAAAGAGAAGAACACTGTCTTAAATACATCAAACAACTAAATACATAAACCAAACACATTCATCACGCTTCAAAAGATCTTTCTATCTAACCATCATCCTAGCCATTACACCTATTTATTACACTAAGCAAAACATAACTACCTAACTCAACCATAAAGTGCTCAATAAATTCCAATGAAGTAGACATTTACCTGTATTGCTCTGCTTTGCAGTCCATTGCTTTGAGGTTCCTTCTTCTTGTTTCGTGGATCCACGCAGCCTAACACAAAAACACACGAACAGAAAGTCAGAAACGATTTGAAGTATTAATGAATTTGAGAAGCACAAACACACATACAGCAAGTCCGAACTTATCACAAACGATTTTATCAATGACATAACATCCAACGATTTTATGTCAACGATTTTATCAATAACATAACAACAAACACAGAAACTAAAAATATAATTAGATACAAAACACATTTGACCCATCCATCTTAAGACAGAGAGCTCCGGCGCCGTCGAGGAGAGCTCCGGCGCCGTCGAGGAGAGCTCCGGCGCCGTCGAGGAGAGCTCCGGCGCCGTCGAGGAGAGCTCCGGCGCCGTCGAGGAGAGCTCCGGCGCCGTCGAGGAGAGCTCCGGCGCCGTCGAGGAGAGCTCCGGCGCCGTCGAGGAGAGCTCCGGCGCCGTCGAGGAGAGCTCCGGCGCCGTCGAGGAGAGCTCCGGCGCCGTCGAGGAGAGCTCCGGCGCCGTCGAGGAGAGCTCCGGCGCCGTCGAGGAGAGCTCCGGCGCCGTCGAGGAGAGCTCCGGCGCCGTCGAGGAGAGCTCCGGCGCCGTCGAGGAGAGCTCCGGCGCCGTCGAGGAGAGCTCCGGCGCCGTCGAGGAGAGCTCCGGCGCCGTCGAGGAGAGCTCCGGCGCCGTCGAGGAGAGCTCCGGCGCCGTCGAGGAGAGCTCCGGCGCCGTCGAGGAGAGCTCCGGCGCCGTCGAGGAGAGCTCTGTCGCCACCGATACACAAAATCGAACCGAACAAACAAAAAAAGAGTAAAAATTGCGACCAGAACAAGTTGAACAATAAGCAATCACATGCATAATGAAACAACATAACAACCGGATTACCTTTTGATTATAGCCGAGCCACCGCGGGAAAGCTCTGTCGCCGTCGGTGTAAAACCCCCGATCAATCACCTTTCCCCACCGATCATTACAAGAAGAGGTTTGATCGAAGACATGCATAATCGATCAATATCGCCTTTCGCCAAAAAAATCACCTTCCTCGAGAGGATTTTTTTAGAGAAAGAGAGAGAAAGCCAAGTTTGAGACGCGTTTAACGCGTAACCGAAGGTCACCCTATCCTTTGTTGACACGCGTCCACCAAGATGCGTCCCTTCCCGTGATAACTAAAGACCCGTCTCTTCTGCTTTCTTCCCTTTTTAATTTTTTTTAATTACATTAACCTTAAGAGACATGATTAATATACGACGATAATCATGCTCTAACATCAACATCATCAACTCTTGCTCTCTTCGTCCCCTTTCTTTGCTTTTATCCCTCGACGCATAATCACTTATAAGTAGTATTGGCCCTAAACTTATGCATTCTAAGGAAAAAGTTTCACAAACATACATAACCGTTAAAATTGAAATATCAGGCATAAAAAAAGTCATGACTTCTGTTTTAATAATATATACATCAATCATCACTATCATAAATATAATAGTTATAAATATAATGGTTACAACTTAATGTAATAAATAATACTTTATTAATGTTTGTTACAGTTTTATAAATATCAAAGCTCATTTGAAATCATAATGACTCATGGTTCGTAAAGGTCATGAAAATAGTTTGAGAATGAACACCAAGAATTTGGATTTCATTTTGCGGGCTATTCTATTTAATATAAGCATGCGTGTTTTGGTTTTTCAGATGAGATTTAGATCATTTTTTGGGTTTGGATCCTTCGGATCTAAACATTTATATCTAACTAGATATTTGAATTTTTTTGTTTGAATTTGAGTCTTTTTCTTTTGATTCTGGGTCAGCTCGGATCTATATTTAAAATAATGTTAAAATATCTAATACATAGCGGATCTGGGTTGGTTCATGTATTTAGAACCTTAAAAAATACCAAAAATATACAACTAAATAATAAATTAAAATATAGAATATATAGCAAACAGAGTCATAGTCTTAAATATTCATGTTTTTAGATCGGGTACAAATCGATTCTTATCGGATCGGGTATATTCGGATCGTTTCTTTTCGGTTCTGGTTCTTTCGGATAAAGAAAATTTGAACCCAACTAAATATTTATAAAATTTTGGTTCGATTTCAGGCCGGTTTAAGTTTGAATTTTTGGATTCAGCTAAAATGCCCTTTATTAATGAAATACGTAAAATATCAGTCAAACAAAATACATATTGAACATACATATTAAGTCATTTATGTTATAAGATTCAAAACAAAATTTGAGTAATGTGGGATGGGTTAACAAGATAAATATTTCAACTCAATTAAACAACTTTTAAAATAAAACTAAAACTAATGTGAAACAGGTCAAAATGATGAATTAATAGAATTCACTTAATAAAAAATAGATAAATTAAATTATTTAATTTTTTTAATATATATATATATATATATATATATATTTATTTATATTATGTACAAAATTAAAATTTTCAGTTTTATAAAATCTTATTAACAAAAACATAATCTCGCGTTTTAACAAAAACATAATCACGCGCTTTGAAAAGGCAGATCAAAATCTAGTAATCACTTATAACGTAGTATTGCCCTTATACTTATGCATTCTCTCAAGTTAAGGAAAAAATTCCACAAACATACATAATCTTACAATACTAAAAAGAGGATATGAGCTCCACTGAACCTATCCATGTCGGCCAATTAAATCAACCAATCATACAATTTTAATGATCCACATCATCATCAACACCACGCCACGTTAAAACTGAAATATCAAAAACTTATGACCGTCTAGGATGGTATTTTCTGGAAAAAAACTTTAAAAGCTATTGGTTTTACAGCCAAATGGTTCAGTTGGAAAATGGAAACAGTGAGAACGGTTGAGTATTCGGTCTTGATTAAAGGGAACCCACAAATACATATAAAACCACAACAAGGTTTGAGAAAAGGAGATGCTCTTCCTTATCTTTATACTATTTGTACATATGTTCTCAGTCACTCAATCGATGTAAACACATCAGCTGGCCGGATAAGAGGGATACATATTGGTAATGGAATTCCACTAATAACTTAATTTTTTGCGGATGACTCTCTTTTCTTCTGTCAAACAAATGAACAAAATTGCAGTACACTAAATGACGCTTTCAACAAATATGAAGAACGCTCTCGCCGGGAAATAAATACAATTAAATCTTGCATTCCAAAAAATAAACAAGAAACACTTCAAACAATTCTGGACATCCTAAACCAAGGAGGCGGAGGAAATACCTTGATCTACCAGAGCAATTTGGACCAAAGAAAAAGAGATGTTACCAATATCATTAATAGCTTTCGAAATGTAACTTCAAATTGAAGCTCAAATTTCAAGTCGGTAGGACCTTCAAATGCTAGTTTATTTGAAGTCATACTTTGTGCTTCCTGCCCAACTTACATATGAATTCACCTCGCTTCTAATGATATTTTGGTGGGATAAAAATGAAAACAAATGTTACAAGAAAAAAAAAATGAAAACAACAAGGGCATTCCGTGGGTTGCATGGCACAAACTACAAGCCTCTAAAATGATGGTGGAGTTGCTTTAAGAGACTTTTTTTCTTGTCATCAACTTGAACTTTTTTTTTTTTTTGGCAGGAAACGGTTATTCTATTACTCAAACTTGAGGTGGTCTGGGGAGTCAGACCGGAATAAAACTACCAATAAAACATAGAGATCTATGAAAATAACGTGCATTTCTAGCTAACAAATCTGCAATCCTATTTTGTGTCCTTGTAGCTGATCTTGAAGTCCGAAAAGCACAACCGAAGAGTTTGAATGATTTCTAGCTCAGTTGAGAAGTTGGGCTAAGCTTGTGGCTCTTGTATCATTGTAATCAGGTCCTTGCAATCGGTCTCAAATCTCTTACAGTTCGAGTGTTGTATCATGCTCTCCATTGCCCATCTTAGCGCTTCTAGCTCTGAGTATAAAGGTGTTTCTCGCCGCATTAAGTTCCTGGATCCCATAAGTTGAATCTTCCCCATACTATCCTTCCAGATCCATCCCATTCCACTGAACTGAGCTATTGAGGTCCACGAACCATCCACCATGCAAATATTACCCAAGCTTAAGGCCTGTATTTCTTCTCCAGGCTGTCCCTGTAGAGGAGGTGATATAATTTCCTTCGTATTATGCCAAGCTTGGCATTCACTCTCTGCATACCTGACTAGTTCCAATGGGTCTCTATCTATGCATCTGAACAACTTATCATTCATGGCTTTCCAGATGTACCAAATTATTTTTCCCTTTTTAAAAAAAATCGGTTGATTCTCACAATCATGCTTTTGTTTTCATACGATGTTTTCGTTTCTGTTTTTGTTTTAAAGATCCAGTGGTGAAGAACAAACAACGATGAAAGCGTAGACGGTGAACACACACAACAACTCTTTCATTTTTTTCTCCTTTTTTTTCTTAAATCAATTGATTCTCACAATTATGTTTTTGTTTACATACTCTGTTTTCGTTTCTGTTTTTATTTTACAGATCCAGTGGTGAAGAACAACGATGGCGAGTCGGTAAAAGCATCATCGTGTCGGGAAAAAGAGAGGAGATGAAGACGATCTCTATATGGTAGTGAATAATAATGATGGTGAACGAAGTGAATGTGTATCAGCCTGTCTAAAATAAAAAGAAGATGAACTCGCCGTCTATACTATATTTGGTGAAATGAATAGTATAGTATATATTCTTAAGTATAGCTACCTATGTACGGTTACCATACTATTTGAGACATATTTCTATATTACTCCTTAAAAATGTAATAATACGTCATGTTTTTTAATTTGATAGGTCTCTTCTTTGTCATTTTGTGTGATTGATTGTAATATGAAATTCATTTTTTGAGTGTTGGAAAATTTTGATTATTTGGAACATTCGTTTACTATGCTACTTAGACTATATGGAATATAAGATATGCAACATGCTAACCAAGTAAATGTGCTTTCAAGTGTTTAATATTGGAAAACAATTTATAGATTGTATTTGGGTTTATAGGTTCCTATCTAGGGTTTAGATTTATTAAGTAAAGGCTTGGGTATAGTAAACCATATTATATACATTTTATTTGGGTTTATACTTCCTTGATTAGGGTTTAGCTTAATCTATTTATTTAGGTTTAGGGTTTAGGGTATATTTGGATGAGGGTTTAGTGACTAGAATTTAGGGTTTAGTAATTGTAAGGTGAGGGTTGAGTTTTGGGTTTAGTGATAACAGTTTAGGGTTTAATATTTAAATGGGTGGTATGGTTTAGGATTTTGTGATTAAGATTTAGGGTTTAGTAATTGTAAGGTGAGGGTTGAGTTTTGGGTTTAGTGATAACAGTTTAGGGTTTAATATTTAAATGGGTGGTATGGTTTAGGATTTTGTGATTAAGATTTAGGGTTTAGTAATTGTAAGGTGAGGGTTGAGTTTTGGGTTTAGTGATAACAGTTTAGGGTTTAATATTTAAAGTTGGGTGTGAGTCAGTCATTCTATATTATTTATAAGTTCTATACTATTTGAGACAATAGTTCTATACTATTTATTAAATATGTAATAATTTGCCATGTTATAGGTTTCTTGTTAGGGTTTAGATAGTCTAATATTGAAAAATAGTTTATAGATTGTATTAGGGTTTATAGGTTCCTGGTTAGAGTTTAGATTTACTAAGTAGGGGTTTGTGTATAGCAGTCATCGATTTTAGGTGGGCTTATTATGCATAGTTCTTACCGCATCTTGGGTGTTGTACTATGTCACTGAGATAGAATTGTACACTTGCAACATATGGTTAAGATTATATTTCGGTTTAGATTTAGTAACTAGGGAGTTTGTCTAGGGTTTAATATTTAAGTGGGTGGGTATGATTTAATATGTATGTTCCATGGCTGATAAATTTTAAATATATAGTAAAACAGTTATATATTATATTTGGTTTATAATTTACTGTGATTACAGTATAGATTTACTAAATTGAGGTAAAAAACAGTGATGTGAATGATTTTGACACTGTCGTTGTCAATAACGTGCACTAAATTTTAGCCACATTTCATTTTGTTGACATCTTATTTAAATATTTTATCCACCATATTTTTTTTGGTCACATCATCTCTAACAACACAAATTTACTGGATGATTACAGGAAGAAATGATAGAACCGGATAATAAATGACATAAATGTTAGTTATTATATTATGTCAAAATCAATGACATCATGCACTTAATTTCTTTTGCAATCTTAGACATCTCGCAAAATCTCCTTAATATAAAAGCTGTAATGAACTATTAATCTAGATAATAATTCAGACACTATATTAAATACTTTACGTAATCAATTAAATAAACAATTAAGCAGAATTTACATTATAATAGGGCAGTTGCATCACTCCTGATGCGACATGTCAGCGATATGTGGGTTCCACTTTTAAAAAGTGTGAAAAAGTGTCAAGTCTGTGACTCAAACCCGAATTATTGAGATTTAAACAACAACATTTATACCACTGAGTTAAAAGATTATTTGTACATTGATGGCTGAAACAAATATATATTTATGAAGGTCGGAAACCTTTGCTTTTTCGGTTTTCTCTGTGGGACCCACACTTATTTATTTTATCTAATGATTTAATAAATACTTTATAACTCACGTTTTGAAATGAGATTCGTTAAAAAAAAGCCCAATAAACCTCTTTGGTCTGTAAGCGTTCTCTTCAATGGAAGTTTAGGGCTTTCAATTTTTAATCATCGGTTCATGACTCATCTAAGAAACAAAGATTGGCTCTTTTAGTTTCATGAATCAGTTTTTCTTCTTTAGTCTCTACTTCTCCCCATCTTTAATAAATTCATCATCAGTTCTTTTATTTTGCCTGATAAATCATGATTGTGTAGTTTTAATTTTCTTTGGTCATCCTTTGCTTGCACCCTTTGATCTAACCAAGAAGAAGAAGAAGACATTTGTCGTTCAGGATGCCATCGAGGACTCAGCTGAGTCACACGGGAGACATAGTATCCGTTGCCTGATTGTTCAAGAAGAGTTTATGTGCTGTGAAACATATTTGTTT
>NC_027750.1:40742789-40743363 GCF_000695525.1 Brassica oleracea var. oleracea
TGTTGTAAGGTAATTCAGTAGGCACAAATGTTCAGTTGAAAAAAATTATAAACTGTATTTATGCATCAAACTTATCATCCGTAACATAATAATATGCTTTTTCTGTGCTAGGAACCGTTTGTAAATAAATGTCTCGGATGTATATGACTGCTTAGTTTGTTGCTTTTGACAGTGAAATCACTAAGCTTGCAATGTGTCAGGACAGCAAAAGCATCTCAGCTGATGGTTAGCTTTACAATTTCGTTGGTTTCTTTTTCCTATTATGTTGGATGGATTATTTTAGCTAACAAATATCGCAACAGAGCGCTGGCAATAACTCTAATAGATTTATATATACATTTAGAATTGGAAGTTTGGTGAGAACATGAACAAGTATTTTTGTCATGCTATATGACAGTTATACGCCATTTCAAGAGAATTGATTTCTTATATTTCTCATAATCAGTAAGATTTTAACAGTTTTGTCTACCTTGCATTCACACTTCATTCTCCATCTAACTTCTCGGTGCTATTATATATTGATCAAGTCATTTTCTGCACAAATAGGCAAGTGGGGATGTTACGTTGGGTGCTT
>NC_027750.1:40743463-40761500 GCF_000695525.1 Brassica oleracea var. oleracea
AAGAATGAGCAGGGTTAAGTTATTACACAAGCCAAAACTAAGACAAATCAAACGACAGAACGTGAAAACAAATGTAAACAAGACAAGAAGAGATGGTGAAAATAAAATGCATTGAAAAACTTAATGCTAGATTAGTAAGCAAAAGATAAAAATATATTAAAATGCAAAAACGTAACTATCCCAGGTAAAATAAAAACGACTCACTCACACATGTGTCTATCTTCCTCCCAAATTCACCACTCACACATGTCTCTATCTTCCTCCCAAATTCACCACTATTTCTTCTTTCCTTTTATTTTCTTCTTTGTCCAGATTTGATTCAGACAATTCCGCTTACACCCTCCCTCTCTCTCTCTCTCTCTCTCTACCCTCCACTATATAAAAAGACGATAGAGAGGAGCTTAAGATGAAGAGCAGAGTCGTCCTCAGCCATAGAGAGAGAAGAGATAAGCATAATTATACACAGATTGAAACAATGGAGAGAAAGCCCTTTGATGTTGAGACAACTGAGGATCACAAACCCTACTCCTCCGTCGATGGCGGTGGTTCTGATTCGGTCGATTCATTTGAAGACGAGCAGAAAAAGCTCGTTTATAGAGGCTGGAAAGTCATGCCCTTTATCATTGGTAACGCTTTCTTCTTCTCTTCAGACAACTTTTTTTTTTAGTTTATTCTGTTTTGTTTTGTTGTGTCTCTTTTGTCGGATTATAGAAAGTTTTGCCCGTGATGTTTTTATTTTAATTTCGTTTCTTTTGTCTTCTTAGTCTTGACTGTTGAAAATCTTGATTTGGAGTTCTTGTCTTGACGTTTCGAGATGAATGAAACACAGATCAAACAAATCAACCAAACCAGTTGAGTTTCCTAGATAAATCTACCATGGAAAGTGAGAGACTTCGAATCATGCAAGTTTTCAGTTTCAGATATAAGATTTTAGTTAGTTTCTGGGAGTTATAGCAAAGAATGAATAATAAAGTGTCCAGTCCAACACTGAAAGTCCAATCTTTGATTTCAACATTGTGAATTAAATGTAAAAAGGTTGTTACTTTATGGTTTGACTAATTATTTATGTTGAAAAAAATATATTGTGTCACAGGTAATGAGACATTTGAGAAGATAGGGATCATTGGGACACTATCAAACCTTCTGGTGTACCTAACTTCAGTATTCAACCTTCAGAGTGTTACAGCTGCAACCATCATCAACGCCTTCAGTGGCACTATCAATTTCGGCACTTTCCTCGCTGCTTTCCTCTGCGACACTTACTTTGGTCGCTACAAGACTCTCTCTGTTGCTGTCATCGCCTGTTTTCTGGTACTCTAATCAAATGACCATCTTGTTTTATTTTGGCCAAGATTTTGTCTTTTTTTCTTACTAAACCATACTCCCTCCGTTTCATTTTAAGTGTCGTTTTAGAGATTTTTTTCGTTACAGTTTAAGTATTTTTTTCGATTTTCAATGCAAAATTTATTGATTTTATGCAAAATTTATTTTTCTATTGGTTGAAATATGGTTAGGTGTATAGTTAATAGTGTTTTTTTATACGAAATGTACAAAATTAAGTGTTTCCTTAATCCGTGTGCCGAAACCTAAAACGACACTTATAATGAAACAGAGGGAGTATTTCATATTTGTTGTAGGGATCGCTTGTGATACTACTGACGGCTGCAGTTCCAGGATTGCACCCTATTCCTTGTGGAACACAAAGTTCTTGCCAAGGCCCAAGCGAGGGCCAGATTGCGTTTCTGCTGATGGGTTTAGCGCTTCTTGTGGTGGGTGCTGGTGGAATCAGGCCGTGTAACTTGGCCTTTGGTGCTGACCAGTTCAACCCCAAGTCAGAATCTGGAAAGAAAGGAATCAACAGTTTCTTCAACTGGTACTTCTTCACTTTCACGTTCGCGCAGATCATCTCCCTCACGCTAGTTGTGTATATCCAGTCAAATGTGAGCTGGACCATCGGTTTGAGTATCCCTGTGGGTCTTATGTTCTTGGCCTGCGTCATTTTCTTTGCTGGTCACAAACTGTATGTGAAAGTGAAAGCCTCTGGTAGTCCATTGGCTGGTATAGGTCATGTTATAGCCGCAGCTATCAAGAAACGTGGCTTGAAGCCAGTTAAGCAGCCTTGGATCGATCTTTACAACCACATTCCTCCTAACTATGCAAACTCTACTCTTAAATACACCGACCAGCTTAGGTAAAGTCGGAATAGTTCTGTCTCTGTCTTTCTTTGTTCATTTGCTTTATGCTTTGTCTGAACAAATGTTGTATTGCCAGGTTTCTAGACAAAGCAGCGATTATGACCCCTGAGGACAAGTTGAACTCGGATGGAACGGCTTCGGATCCATGGAAATTATGTACGATGCAGAAAGTGGAAGAAGTGAAATGCATTTTAAGAGTGATTCCAATCTGGTTCGCATGCGCCATTTACTACCTTGCAATAAGTATGCAAATGACTTATCCAGTCTTCCAAGCTCTCCAGAGCGACAGGCTATTAGGTTCAGGTGGCTTCAAGATTCCAGCCGCCACCTATGTCGTGTTCTTGATGTCTGGTATGACGGTTTTCATCATAATCTACGACCGTGTCCTTGTCCCCTCGCTCAAAAGAGTGACCGGTCTAGACACGGGGATAACACTCTTACAAAGAATAGGAGCTGGCATTTTCTTTGCCGTGTTGAGTTTATTGGTCTCCGGGTTTATAGAGGAACGTAGAAGAACCTTTGCGCTGACACGACCTACGCTCGGGTCGGAGCCTCGAACAGGAGAGATCTCCTCAATGTCAGCGATGTGGCTGATTCCGCAGCTGGTGCTTGCAGGGGTAGCAGAAGCTTTTGCAGCCATTGGGCAAATGGAGTTTTACTACAAGCAGTTTCCTGAAAACATGAAGAGCTTTGCGGGTTCTATCTTCTATGTCGGTGGAGGAGTTTCTAGCTACCTCGCTAGCTTCTTGATCTCGACTGTTCATAGAACAACTGAGCATTCACCTACGGGGAATTGGTTAGCTGAGGATCTGAACAAAGCGAAGCTGGACTACTTCTATTTCATGCTCACAGGACTCATGTTTGTCAACTTTCTTTACTTCTTGTTAATGGCTAGATGGTATAGATACAAAGGCACTCATGATGAAGTCAGTTATGTGGTTGACACTGTTGACGAAGAGACGAAGCAACAAGACAAGAACTCTGTCTGATTTCTCAAATCTTTATTGTATTTGGTCTTAATACTTCAGACTCATCTTTGTTGTTGTACTTCCATAGATAAGATGAATGAAGAAATCACTTCAACATTTTGAACATGTATTTGTAATGTAAAATTTTTGTTGCTAATATCAAACTGCGTACGTCCCATTCTGTTTCCCCCTTTCAATACAGCTGAGCAGGACAAACTAGAATAAGAAGACTACAGGAATGGGAGATAAGGCAATAAGAATGGAAAATTATAGGCCTATTTCGTATTGTAATGTGCTATACAAAATGATCTCGAGCAAACAGATTGAAAAGAATTCTACTGAAATTTATTTTCAGGAATCAATCAGCTTTGTCAAAGATCTGTCTTCTCATCGGAAACGTTTTACTTGCTTCTGAGCTAGTTAAAAGCTACCACAAAATTACAGTATCTTCTCTGTGTGCTTGCTGTTAAGATAGACATATCCAAAATGTGTGACTCACTTCATTGGTCTTTCTTAATGACGATTCTATCAGCCAAAGCTTCCGGAAAAGTTTGTGCTTTTATTAAGAAATGCATACAGCTCGTCTCCTTTTCTGTCCAGCCTAGTGAAGAACCATCAAGCTATTTTAATAGCTCTAGAGGTTTGAGACAGGACTGCTCTCTTTTTTCTAATGCAAGTGTTCTCAAAATAGTTGAATAAAACAGCAGAGGAAAAACAAAATTGGTTACCATCCGTATATTCAAAATGTTCCGCTTACTCTGTTATTCACATGTGCTTTGCTGATGATTTACTAATTTTTGTGGATGGCCAAAGATTACATTATACTTGGCAGGAGTAAGCAATGTTGTTGGGGACAAAGCTCAGTTCCAGTTGGAGGTTGCTCTGGTTCCAATAAAGTATCTTACTCTCCCGCTTTTGACTAAATGTATGACTACGAGTGACTATTATCCCCTGGTCGAGTGTATTAGAAAGCAGATAACAACTTGGACAGCTAGACAACTCTCTTTTGCAGATCGTCTCCAGCTGATTGTTTCAGTTATACATATACAGCTTAACCAATTTTTGGATGTCTGTTTATAGACTACCAAAACAATGCATCGAGAAAATTGATAAACTATGCTCATCATTCTTATGGTCTGACCCAACCTTGAGTTCCAAAAAAGCAAAAAACTATGATGGGAAAACGTCTGTACACCTAATGCGGAACGAGGTTTGGGGCTGAAATCGCTCACTAAGATCAATAAAATTAGCTGCTTAAAAATCATTTGAAGACCACTTCTCAATCCACATTGTAGGTCAAGTGAATCAAAAGATATTTGATTCGTAAAGGATCCTTGTGGAGTGTGAATGAGAAGAGTACACTTGGTTCTTAGATGTGGAATAAGATTTCAAAATACAGAGATCTTGCTAGTTCCTTCACGAAAGTGGAGATTATAAGTGGTGTTTCCAGATCATTTTGGTTTGATGCATGGTCGCCACTCGGATAAATTTATGATTTAACAAACGATCAATATTGTATTGACCTTAGACTCGACATCAACGCAACTGTAGAGTGTAAGAACATTATTTTACTATCGTAGGACAACTGATATTTGTAAAGAATAATAAGAACATAAATTAAAATTACAATACCGAAATATAAAGATAAAGAAGAATTGCAGAGTCCAGATGGTTAATCTCTTTCCTTAAATCTTTAAACGCCCGTAGTGTGACGGTTTCATAGCTCTCAGATTCTCAGGATACAACTGCATCATTGTTTCCGTTTACCATCACCGAAAAACAGACGGCCCTATTTATGTGAAGTACTCTTAGACTAAAAAAAAAAAAAAATACTAGCATAACTATTCTGAGTGGGAAAATCTTTTTGATATTGATCATATCAACGTCTATCTTTCTACATTGCCATGAGGCTTTATATAGAAACAAGAGAATGAGGATCATCATCACGTTATGATATAAATCATAGAGGTATGATTTTCTTTCTTCAAGATCCCAACAAACGTAAAGTGTGTTATGGAGCATTAAGTCACATCAATTATCATAATGAAAAACAAATTCTCATTAATCCTTGACCGTAACTTACTAGCAAAAAAAATAATATTTTTGACCAATCAAAGCTAATTTATTTTACTATGGGTTCACATTTTTATATTTAAACAAATATAAAAGATAACATAACTATGATTTAAACCAAAGTTATTAGACATAAAGTCTATCTAACAAAATTAAATCAAATTTAAACCCCAATATCCAATGTGTGCATTTGCTAGTTTTTATACTTAGCCAAATTTAAAGTTTTACAAACTTTGTAAGTCACACTTTGGAACTTCATTTCTCATTCAAACATATTCCGATTTTGACATGTGGTTACACTACTTCATAGTGTCCAACATCTGGTTATTCCGACGAACGTCTTCGTCCGGAAACTTACTGAAAAATGGTCTTTAAACCATATCGTCAAAAACGAATTCCAGCAATCCCCCACATGAATAGAAATGAACCACTACTCAATCCACATTGTAGGTCAAGTGAATCAAAAGATATTGGATTCGTAAAGGATCCTTCTGGAGTGTGAATGAGAAGAGTACACTTGGTTCTTAGATGTGGAATAAGATTTCAAAATACGAGATCTTGCTAGTTCCTTCACGAAATTGGAGATTATAAGTGGTGTTTCCAGATCATTCTGGTTTGATGCATGGTCGCCACTCGGATGGATTTATTATTTAACAAACGATCAATATTGTATTGAACTTAGACTCAACATCAACGCAACTGTGGAGTATGTGGTTCAGCAATATCGCTGTCGCTATCATCGTAATGAACACCTGATATTAATCAAGAATGATTCTAAAGCTCTGGCTACAAGGTCTCATTGCAGAACCGGATTTGCATCTATGGAAAGGGGAAAAATATATGTTTAAGCCTGAATTTAGCTTGCAACGAACTTGGGAACTTACAAGGGAAATAAATCAGACTACTCTGTGGCATAAGGGTGTGTAGTTCTCAGGAGTAACACCTAAATACTTTGTGGTAAATTTGGTTGCGGTACACAGGTTGGCCACATGAGATCGGCTACTTCAATGGAATGCTCAAGATTCAGCAACTTGTATACTCTATAATGTATTGTTAGAGACACAAGATCATCTTTTTTTAAAAAAAATTCGCTATTCCAAAGAGGTTTGGAAGAATCTCACATGGAGAATTCTTGGTCTGAATTACTCACACAGTTAGACCAGTGTCATTGATTTTCTGACAGGCAATGTTCTCTCCAAACAAAGAGAGTTCTTGATGTGCTATGTTTTCCAAACATCGGACACACATTTGGAATGCGGGGAATAAATGGTGTTGTATGGCGAAATGCATCAACAATTAGATCATCCAATCAGGTTCATAACAGAATCAGATCATCTCGGCCAAGTAATGATGTCTTAGTTTGATTCTTGAAAATAGAGTAACTATTTTCTAGAGCTCTTGTTTTTAAAAATAAAGATTTGAATCATTTCAAACTAAGAATACATCATATATAAAAAAAATTAATATGAAATTTAACCTTCTTTAAAAGAAAAGAGAAGACTACAAGGATTAAATATATTTATGCTATATGTAAATACTGAGTAAAGATAGCTAATCTGACCATTTGCATATTTAGATGCAGAAATAAAATGAAACAATGTATAAGATCAATCATGAAAATCAAGTTTTGGGTCTTGATGATACGAAGGAAGAAAAGAGCAACTTGTTGATCCGAAGATATAAAATCCACCACGATGAGTTTAATCATCTAAGAAAAGAACAACTTGTTGATCTTGCAAATAAACTAACAAGTAAATGGTATAAAAAACATGCCAAACTTATTGGAATTGAACATCAAGAGACCCTAACATAACTTTAATTTACAAATTAATTGGTTTTTAAACATGTTTGAAAAGAAACTTTTTTTTAAGTTTAGTGGTTTGACTTAGAATTTATTAATATTTCTATATTAAAATGTTCGAGTTATAAGTCTCAAAAAAAATTATGTAAATTAATAAAAAAATGTACATAAAATTTTTCAATATGGTATACATAGAACAGTTAAGTATTAAACTCACAAAACAGTTCGATTAATGCAATTAATTCTAGAATGGGTATGTTGATGGGTTTGCGAATTATGGTTTCGGCTTTTGGTTTGTAAGTTTTAAAGTTTCAGTGGAATTATATTGATAAATTCCAGGGCTTGTTTGAATCTTTCTTTTTATCAGTTTGTTTGGGTTTTCATCTAACAGATGATAATTTTTCTTCATTATATTTATGAGGGATTAAAGATGTCAAATGGGCCTCATGTCCATGGATTAGCCATGTCCAAATCCAATTGGACTGACCATATTAGACCCAAAACTAAAGTTGTTCAATTGAGTCAAAATCCAATAAATCCCAAATTCGATGGGCTTAACCCATTTGGACATGGGGTCCAATAATCTTCAAAACAATTAGGGTTTTCAACATTTGGGGAAAAAATCAAACATCGATTCTCTCTCTCTCTCTCTCTCTCTCTCTCTCTCTCTCTCTCCCTCCTATCGACATACCTCGACGTTTATCTCGCCTTTCATCGTCGTCTATCTCGCCTTTCATTGTCGGCTATCTCGCCTTTCATCGTCGTTTATCTCGCCTCTCGATGCCTCTCTCACCTCTCTCGGCCTCGACGTCTCTCTCAGACCTCGGTCTCTCCGTCTCGAGACGTCTTTATCCCCCTCTCCGTCTTGACGCCTCTCTCTGTCTCAGCTCTCCGTCTCGACTCGACTCTCAGTATCTCTCTCTCTCTCGTCTTCAATTGGCTTCATATTCACTTGTTTACATGTCTGTTTTGTTCGATTTTGATGGGTCTGTTGATGGGTTTGCGATTCTGGGTTCATGGCTTGTAAGTTGTAACTTGTAAGGTCTAATGAGTCATGGTTTGTGTTGATGGAATGATGGTTTTCTCTGATTGCTTAACATGCTTTGCGATTTAATTGTTGTTTATGAAGATTATCATTTGTTTGTAAGTTGGGTTTATGTTCGTAACTTGCTTACATAGTTACATTTCTTGTGAGTTGTGTATTGATTTCTTTAGAAAGGTGTAACTTATAACTTGTATGGTGTTTCTGTTCATCGCTTTTGCTAGTAATATGTTTAATGATTCATGACTTGTAACTTGCTTGCATTGCTTTATAATGTTTGATGGTTCTCATTTCTGATGTGTTTCTTGTTCTAGTTTCTGGTTCATGGCTTGTTTCTAGTTCACGCTTATAACTTGTACTTTTGATTTCTGATGGGTTTGCGATTTGATTGTTGTAATATGTTTCTGTTCATTGCTTAGAAGGGTTTGCGATTTGATTGTTGTAATATGTTTTTGTTCATTGCTTAATGAGTTTGTGGTTCTATTGCTTTCATGGCTTGTTTCTAGTAAACTTCACGCTTATAACTAATGATTCTCATTTGTCTTGTTTACTTTCAGATGGATAATAGGAGTATAATGAGTTTAAACAACGATAATGACTATGTGAGTGAGAATGAGGATTCAGAATAGGAAACAGACGAGAACAATCCTGTTGTGGACGAGTCTCTCATGAGTACAACCGAGATGGTGAAAGGTAAACACAAGCGTAGACATTCTAAGTGTTGGAATTACTTCACTATAGAAGGAGATAAGATGTCTGATGGTAAATTTAAATGTATCTACACCTACTGTAAACGCTACTACTTCCTAGACTTGCATAGAAATGGAACTAATACTATGCTTCGCCATTCGAAACACCCCTGGTAGTGCCCAAGCTGGAACTGGTGCTTGGAAGATCAATGAGATGATATTTCGAGAAATGATTTATTTGGCTATTGTCGAGCATAGAAGGGTTAGGGAAGGTTTTCAGTATGCCAACCCGATCATCAAGTTCTGGTATAGGAACATAGCAGTTGCAGATGTCCTTAAGATCTTTTAGAGGGAGAAAATGAAGCTTAGACAGGTGTTAAGTGAGGTTTCAGGTGGGGTTTGTCTGAGGACTGATATGTGGAGAGCAATAACCATTGAAGGTTATCTCTGTCTTACTGCTGACTCTTGATGCTAACTGGAACCTTAGAGCTGAGATCCTCTCTTTTTGCGCTTTTCGTCCACCCCATTATGGTCCTGCCATTGCCATGAAACTGATGGAGCTGATTAAAGAATGGGGTTTGTATAAGAAGGTCTTCACAATAACCGTAGACAATGCTTTCTCTAATGACAACATGCAAGGAGTTCTAAAGAGGCAACTTAGAAAGAATTAAGTTTGCAGTGGAGAGTTCTTCCACATCCTTCCACATCAGATGTGCTGCACATATTCTGAACCTTATTGTCCAAGATGGATTAGCTGTAATAAGTGAGGCCTTGGAGAAGATCAGGGACAGCGTTAAATATGTCAAGGTTACCGAGTCTAGAGAGCTGTTGTTTCAAGGCTGCGTGGAGACTGTTGGGATTGTTAAGAAAGGGGGTTTAGTTTTAGATGTTACTACATGGTGGAACTCAACCTATCTGATGCTGTCTTGGGTTCTTTACTACAAAGAGGCATTTAGGAACCTTGCAGAAATCGAGACAAGTTACCAGAGTTTACCTACAGAGTCAAAGTGGTTAAGAACAGAGCTGATTTGTGGTTTATTACATCCGTTTGATCAGATGACAAATCTCATTTCCGGCTCTTCTTACCCTACATCGAATCTGTACTTTATGGAACTATGGAAAATTCAAAGTTGGTTGAGATCAAACGAGTTCTGTGAAAATGAAGTGATTGGTGAAATGGTGGCTTCAATGAAGGTCAAATTCGATAAGTATTGGACTGACTACAGCGATATTCTAGTCATTGCAGCAGTGTTAGATCCTAGTCTAAAGCTTAAGGTTTAGGAGTACTGCTACAACAGTCTAGATCCAGCAAGCTGTAAATCTAAAATGGATTACATACGGAATAAGATGTTGAAGCTGTATGGAGTTTACAAGAAGAAGAATACTAGTACACAGAGTTCACAAGAAGCAGATGCTCTACCAGCTGGTTATGGTGTAAGTTATTTAAAAGCAAAGCTTTAGATGTGCATTTAAGTTATTTAAAATCAACTAATAATATCTTTCTTGGCAGGGCTTCTATGCGTTCTTCTCTCAACAAGCAGGAACAGGAAAATTTGCTTTGGATTTGTATTTGAGTGAACCGTTGCAAATCAAAACTTAGATGTCATCAAGTATTGGAAGGACAATTCAAACCGGTTTTAAGGAGCTGTCTCGAATGGCATGTGATGTCCTATGCATCCTAATAACAACAGTGTCGTCTGAGTCATCTTTAGTGTGGGAAGTCGCGTTCTTAGCAAGTACAGAAGCCGCCTTCTTCCATCAAATGTTCAAGCTTTGATCTGTGCTAGAAACTGGATTCGTGGTTTTGAAGTGATTGGTGAGTTTGTTGAATTTATAATCGAGTTTTGTAGGTGAAATTATTGAGTAACTTCTTTTGTTTTGTAGCTGGATGCGATTTGGATGAGGAAGATAAGGAAGAGGCCTTAGATGAGGAAGCAGAAGAAAGTGGAAGGAAGAAGACCCGACTCAATTACATGTATAATCACTTAGAATTTATGTTTCTATCACTTCTTGTTTTACGAGGAATGAGAAGAAACTGAATGATGAGTTTAGTATCATTAGAAGAAAATGAATGATGGGTTTAGTATCATCAGGAGAAAATGAATGATGGGTTTAGTATTCTCTTTCAGATGGGTTTTGTTTGCTTGTTTGTGTTGATGGATTTCTTTGATTTTGTTGATGGTTTTCTCTGAATTATCTGTGCTCGCTTTGGACATGAATTGCCTCCTTTTCTTGTATCTAAATCGTGGACTTGAGCTATGTAATTCATCAGTGTCTTGTTTCTTGTTTGCATATAAAGTCTTGCCTTTGTTTGTGCTTGCTTTAGATATTAATTGCCTCCTTTTCTTGTATCTGAATCATTTTGTCTTTGAATTTCCTTCTTTCTTTTTATCTGAATCATTTTGTCTTCGTCTGTGTGCTCGCTTTAGACATGAATTGCTTTCTTTCCTTGTATATGAATCTTGGGTTTGAACTATGTAATTCATCAGTGTCTTGTTTCTGGTTTGTATATGAAGTTTTGTTTCTATTATTAATAACACATCATCCTCTGTTACAGGCTTTGACGGTGATAATAGAAGAAGTCGAGAAGAACAAGAAGAAAACATAACTGAAATTTAGTTATGTATAAATGAACCTAACTTATGCTTTGAAGTTTGGATTATGTATAAATGAACCTAATTTATGCTTTTACATTATGTATGAGCCTTGTTTAGGCTTTTGGATGATGTATGAATTTTATCTATGCTATTGAATTCTACAAAAAAAAAATGAAATTATGTTAAATATGAACTTTGTATGTTAACACTGATTTTTTTAATTGGGTCCCGTGGACAGTCCATTTGGAATTGTCATTTTGGATTTGGACAATTTGGACTGAATATAATTTGGGTTTCAACAAATAATGTCTAATAAACTGATTTGTCTATTTAGACATGCATATTTGGACATAGACACTCCATTTGACATCTCTATGTTGGATGAAGTTCTCTGGATGTTGAAAACACCAAGTTTTTGGGTTTAATTGGTTTTGATTGTTGTAAGATAAGCAGATTTGGAGCTTTCTAGTTGAAGTGTTCCAAAAAATGTCTTGATTATAATCTGTCCAAGTGTCTCCCATTTCTAATTATCTGGTGAAGAAGAAGAAGATTCAGCGTCTCCCCTAGGCGATCAACATAGAAAGGTGGTAGCAGTGAACGCGGCGTCGCTGAGGTGTAAAGAGGAGGCTGCAGGCGATTTTGGTGGAGACATGAAAAGTTACCGGAAGTATTGAAGCGATGTCATGCAGACACAAGATTAAACACGTGTTTATCAAATTAGGTTTAGTTTAGGTATGTAAAACACGCGTCTCTGGAAAATTAGTTTGGGTTGTATTTTGAGCTGGTCTGTTCTGCTACATATGATTCCATTGAGTTTTAATTAGAAAAATTAGGCCAAATAACCTTTAAAAAAACTATTATTCACAAAATAACCAAAATTCCAACCTCTCTCCTTTTTTTCTTCTTATTTCTTTCTATCTTACTACAAAACTAATTTCTTTTTTCTTTTGGTTATTTCACAGATAAACCTTTTTAATTATAAAAAGTTGACAAAAAAAAATTGCTGATAAAACAATATGATTAAAATGATTTTTTTTTCATCAATTGCATTAATTATTAAGAAGAGTTTACATAGTCATTATGCAACAAATATGAGACTGATCTAGGAACATAATAATAAAATTCAAATAATTCCAGTGTATCTATCTTGGCTAACTTGTCTGCCACTTCATTGCCATCTCTGTTGATCCATTTGAATTCAACCTCCTGGAATTGTCTGCTCCACCATCTTGCTTCTCTAATCCAGTTATACAAACCAAACTGCAATTTCCTTGATTGTAAATTATCAATCATTTTCTTGTTATCACCTTCAAAGATCACTTTATTATAGCCTCTTATCCAACATTGTTGCATAGCTACTATTCGTGCATTATATTCTGCTTCCAACGGTGATGAAACCCTATTTCCTTTCGCATGACCTGCTCCTCTATATTCACCATAATCACCACGTATCACCCATCCCAACTTACATTGGGTTACTGTTGAAGTAAAAGATGCATCAAAGTTGCATTTATACCATCCTTGTCGTGGTTTATGCCAACTACCAGTTCGAGAGGTTTCAGTCAAACTCCTATGATTATTTTGTTGCGGAGTACTCGTGTTTCTTGCCTTTGACCACTCTTGTGCTTCTGTTTTCGCTTGTTCCAAAACTCTCCACCATTGTGTGTTCCTATGTTGGAATATAAGGCTATTCCTACTTTTCCAAATTCGCCAAAGAATGCTTATAGGAAAGTCTTGAATCTGTGGCCATCTTGAAGATATATTGCATGTGAGACAGACATCAATCTTATCTTCTAGTGTAGCTTGCATATCAAGTAGTGTGGTATTTGATATTCCAGAACCTCGCCAGATACGTTGAGCATAAGGGCATTCAAAGAATAGATGTAACTCTGTCTCAGGAGCAGAGCAGCATCGCTTACATAGATCATCTTGAGTAACATGTCTTCTTTTGAGGTTGCTCCCAGTAGCTAGCGATTTTGATAGTAATCTCCACAAAAAATGGTTGATCTTCGGGGGAGTATTGCATTTCCAGATTTTCTTCTTTAGTACTGGATCACCCCAAGTTGGAGTTGCTTGTTCTTGTTGTGGTAGGTGAGTGCTTAACCAATAGCCAGATTTCAGTGTATATATACCTTCCTCAGTATAATGCCATCCTAATAAGTCTAGTTCCACATGTGAACTTATTCTTATCGATAAAATTTTATCAATATCTTCCTCTATCACCACTTCTCTGAGTTTTTCTATATCCCATCCAGTTCCATCTCTTTTGATATAGCTACTGACTGATTCTACACGTGAAACGTTCTCCCTTGATCTTGGAGGCCGTGGAGGATGTTCAGCTAACCAGGGATCACTCCACATACTAACTTTAGTGCCATTACCAATGATAAACTGTAGACCTTGTATCAAAAGATCTCTTCCATATAATAAAGACTTCCATGCGTATGACGCTTTTCGTTTAGGTTGTGCTGTTAGAATACTTTCCTCTGCGAAGTACCGAGCCTTCAATATTCTAGCAACCAGGCTTCCAGGTTGTTGTAGTAGTCGCCAAACTTGATTGCTTAATAGAGCCTGATTAAATCTTTCAAGATCTCTAAAGCCTAATCCTCCCTCTTTCTTTGGAACACAAATACGTTTCCAACTATACCAGTGCATTCCTCTGTTTGTTCCTGAGCCCCACCAGAAATTTGCCAAAAGAGTATTGATTTCTTCACAGATGGTCTTAGGTAATCTGAAAATACTCATTGAATATATCAGCATAGCTAGAGCAACTGTCTTGAGTAGAATCTCTTTTCCACCATGTGATAAAAACCTTCTATTCCATCCTTGGGTTGCCTCTATAACTTTGTCAATGATAAACTGAAACATTTCTCCTTTCTTGTGATTAAACTGCTCTGGAAGGCCAAGATATTTGACGTTACCACCTTCATTTAAGATTCCTAATAGCGTCCTCATCCTTGTTTTAACTAATGCCGAAAATTTGCTTCCAAATGTGATCGATGACTTGTTCAGGTTCACAGCTTGTCCAGATACCTTCTCATAGAGATTTAGGATCTGTTTCAGTTTCCTTCCCGCCTTTGGGTTAGCAAGGGAGAAAAATAATGAATCATCGGCAAACAATAAGTGGTTTACAGCAGGAGATCGTAATGCCACTTCGATTCCTAGCAATGATCTATCACACATTGCTTGATTCATCAAATGTGATATCACTTCAGCACATAGTATAAACAAATATGGTCATAGAGGATGCCCTTGTCGAATTCCACGCTTAGGTAGTATTTTCCCTTCTGGAACTCCATTAATTAAGACTGAGAAGCTTACTGAGGAAACACATAGCATTATCCATCGAATCCACTTTGAATGAAATCCCATTCTCTTCATTGTTTCTTCCAAAAAACTCCATTCCAAACGATCATAAGCTTTTGTAATGTCTGTCTTTACTGCCATATAGGAAGTTGCCTGTCGTTTCCTTACTTTGAGACTGTGAAACACCTCATGGACCACGATTATGTTGTCTGAAATCATTCTGCCTAGTATGAAAGCTGCTTGATTTTCGGTTATAACACTGCTAAGGTGTTTCTTCTAGCGGTTGATTAAGATCTTTGAAATAACTTTGTATGTGACATTACACAAAGCTATTGGTCTGAACTCTGACATACTAGTTGGAGGATAAACCTTGGGTATGAGACAGATGTTTGTCTGATTCAGCTTATCATCAAAGTCATCATTTGTAAAAAAACATTTTATTTCTGACATCATCTCTGTTTTCACATCTTCCCAATGTTGATGATAAAAGACTCCAGTAAACCCATCTGGTCCTGAGGCTTTATGTGGTCCAATATCGAACACAGCAGTCTAAACCTCTTCTTCAGTAATGTCTCGAATAAGATCATCGTTCATATCTGAAGTTACCCGTTGAGAGAGTCCTTGAAAAGTCTGCTCAAAGTGCATGCTCACATCATTAGTAGAAGAAAACAGATTGTTGAAGTAGTTCTCTGCCACCTTTGCTATATTACTCTGGCCTTGATGAATCACTCCATTGTCATCTTGTATTAAGGTCAGCGTATTCTTTATTCTTCTAGCTCTCGAGACAGCATGGAAGTATTTTGTATTTCTATCTCCTGCCCGCAACCACATAACCCTGTGTTTTTGTTTCCAAAAGATCTCCTCTTCCATGTAAGCTTGGTCCAAATCCTCTCTGATCAGATTGATGTCTGCAGTAGTATAAGCTGGAGAGCATAGTGCCGAGTCTAATCTATGCCGAAGAACTTTGATCTTCTCCTCAGCATTGTTCCTGTTGTTGCGTTTCCATGTTGCAATATGTTTCCTACATCTGCTGAGTCTTTGTGTTAAAGGAATCTGTAGCAAGCTTGATTGTCCTGTACCTTTCCAACCTCTCCTTACTGAATCTCTTAAACCCTCTTTGTCAACCATACGACTATCATAACAAAATAATCCTCTCGGCTTTTCTTTTTCAGCAGATATGTAGGAAACTAGTGGTCGATGATCAGATTCACCAAGTTCTAGGAACACCGTTTCTGATGCTGGATATTCTGAGAACCACTTAGTATTGCTCATTACTCTATCAAGACAACACTTAGCTAAGCCGTTCTGTCGTCTTCCTACCCATGAGCATCTATTACCAACTGACGGTAAGTCTGTAAGATCACAATGTCGTACCATTGTTCTAAATGTACTGAACAAAGCTTCTGGTCTCAAACTGCCTCATTCCTTCTCATGGTTCCCCAATATCTCATTGTAATCTCCTAATATCAACCAAGAGTCATGTCTTCGGTTTATTGCCCAACGTTCAAGTCTTTCCCATGTGTGATGTCTCATAGATGGATTCGGATGGCCGTAAACAAATGTGTAGTAAAACCAACTTCCATTACATTGAACTTTACAATCGATTAAATTAGAAGACTGAAACAAGACTTGCAACTGTACATGAGACTTCCAGTACACAACCAAGCCACCACTAAGACCTACTGGAGGAACATACACATAATTCAAGCAATCTAACTGAGCTCCCACGTCTCTAATGACATCGTCCTGCTGCTTTGTTTCGGTAAGGCATATAATGTCCATGAGATATTTCCGATCTATCTCCTTGAGGCGTCGAACTGTCGAGTCATTGCCTAGACCTCGACAGTTCCAGCAGGCTGTCTTCATGGTGGAAGAGGTGGTTCAGGGCCCACCGCACCTCCCACTTTTTTGTTGCCATCCTCAGCTGGCTCTGTGTCATCAGACTCTGAAGACTCCTCAACTCTCTGTAGCTTACTTCCTTGACTTGTTTCACCTCTCTCCCGCTTGTTGAACATTGGAGTCTGACCATTCGTGTCTGAAAGCCACGTCTTGCGCTTGAGCGTAGATGCTGCTTGTTCTTTTAGACCAAAGGGATCAATTGGATTATGCATTTCCTCTGAGATCACATCATCCGTATACATAGTTCTCATCGCATTGTTGGTCCAGAAATCCTCATCGTCAGCTTCCTCCTCCATTGCAGCAATGTTGCTCTCATATGCTTCCTGATTCTCCTCGTCAGCATCACCATCTTTAGCCTGGTCATCTTCTTCTTCATTTTCTGCGATGATGACACCTTGGTTGGGTATTGGAATGTCTCCTTCTCCATCATCATCGCTATCGTCATCATCACCATCATTCCCAGGATCACCATTGTTGATGAGACAAGCTCCTGAATCATGTGTGATCATCCCACATGCCTCACAGAAACCTCTAAGGCGCTCATATTGAAACTTCAAGACTGTGTTGACTCCCGCAGTGAACTGGTAGTTTCGCTGAAAGCGTAGAGGATGAGCAATGTTCCAGTTGAGTCTGATCTTTACAAACTCCAGACGTTGGCCATTTTCCTTGTTATACTTCATTTGGATGTATTGTTGATTCATGGATCTCGCATTGTGGAGAATGACTTCCCGATTCATGTATTGAAAAGGGATACCCCTTACTTGGATCCAGAAAGGGATGTAATTGAGCAGATCCAGATCCATTAGTGGAGTCCAGCGTTGAAGCACCAGCATCCTATCAGAAAAAGTCCACGGACCTCTTCGAATCACTGTATCCAGAGCCTCCTCAGATGGGAAGACGAATTGAAATCTTCTTCCCTCAATCATACGACCCCTCACCGTGCCTTCAAAACCCCAATTGCGGGGCATTGTGGCAACGATTGCCCTCAGGTTTTGTCGTCGCGGCATGACTGGTCTTCCAATTAGGATGAAACGATTTTCCTCCTCTGCTTGACGAACGACCTCGGTAGGAAGAACAAAAGGGGCATCGTTGATACCCAGATCAATGTCTTGTAGCGCACGACGCAAATTGTCCGCCATTAGAGTCAGAAAGATGAAGAATCTCCAACAGAAAGAGATTAGGTTTGCGAGTAAAGTGTGAATGAAATCAGAACTTGCTTCGTCCTTTTTATAAATAGAGGAAGATAACTTCCTTCTACCCACTTCATCACGAGTAGACATGGTGTCTATCATGGAGATTACTGGCATCGTGGGTCGGTCGCATGAAATAACTGCTCCGATGTCCATGGAGTCATCATCAACCACCTCAACGGTGGTGAGAAACCAAAGAAAAAATAACCGTTTGGTTATCGCTTTTTTTTTGTCGCCTTTTGCTCAAGCATTTTTTTTTTTTTTTTTTTTTTTTTTT
>NC_027750.1:40761744-40779474 GCF_000695525.1 Brassica oleracea var. oleracea
TTTTTTTTTTTTTTTTTTTTTTTTGGTGTGTTTATGCGATTTATTTCATTAGCCCAATGGGCAATATAGAGAAGCACATGGAGATTACAAAAAACCATGAAAACTCCCCTTCCTCTCCCCTAGTATCCCACGCAGCCGCCTCTGATTCTGTTTCTCTTATTTTCTACTTTCTCGGGCGACGGCCAATTATCGTGAACGACCGGGGAAAATTACGATAAGGACAGATTGGTAAAAGTGTTACAGTCATTGTGAGAGAGAGAGAGAGAGAGAGAGATGGGTGTGGATTACTACAATGTACTGAAGGTGAATCACAACGCGAGGGAGGATGATCTAAAGAAAGCTTACAAGCGTCTCGCCATGATCTGGCATCCCGACAAGAATCCTTCCGCAAGGCGAGACGAAGCTGAGTCCAAATTCAAAGGGATCTCCGAGGCCTACGACGTTCTCTCCGACCCTCAGAAGCGCCAGATCTACGACCTTTACGGCGAGGAAGGCCTCAAATCTGGTAAAATCCCCTCTTCCTCGGATGCTTCTTCTTCCTCCTCCTGGAGAACGCCGCAGTTTCACCACCAGCACAGGCAGCATCCGCCGAACGCCGCGTCCTTCCGTTTCAACCCTAGAGACGCAGATGATATCTACGCCGAGATCTTTGGTTCTGAAGGCGGTGGCAGTGCCAGAGGAGGAGGACACAGAACGTTCAGGGATGGGAGTTTCAGGAACGGTAATTTCGCCAATGGTCGTAGCAGTGAGCTTAGGAAAGCTCCTGCTGTTGAGAATCCATTGCCCTGTAGTTTGGAGGATCTCTCCAAAGGTGCGAAGAAGAAGATGCGCTTATCCAGAAACGTTTACGACGCTTCTGGGTATGTTTCCTTCTCCCTCTCTATACTTTCATTGGATGATTCAGGACATAAGCTTTTCTAGTTAGGTTAGGTGTCGGATCTTCTTGTTGGCCATTGGTTCAACTGTAAGAAAAAGATGAATGTATATGCATGCGAACTGATGTCTGAATACTGTTATGTTTCTTGGTTTTTTCTTTTTTTGCAGTAAAATGAGGGTCGTAGAGGAAATATTGCCCATAGAAATAAAACCAGGGTGGAAGAAAGGCACGAAGCTCACTTTCCCTGAGAAAGGCAACGAAGAGCCTGGAATCATACCGGCAGATATCATCTTCGTGGTTGAAGAGAAGCCACACCCTGTTTTCAAGCGTGACGGAAACGACCTTGTGTTCAGTCAGGAGATCACTCTACTTGAAGCACTCACTGGTAAGACTATTGACCTCATCACGCTTGATGGAAGGACCCTCATGATCCCACTAACCGATATCATCAACCCTGATCACGAGATTGTGGTTCCGAACGAAGGAATGCCTATCTCTAAAGAACCCGGGAGAAAAGGTAACCTGAGATTGAAGCTTAACGTGAGATATCCGTCCAAGCTGACGGGGGAACAGAAATCCGAGCTGAAGAGAGTTCTTGGTGGGGTTTTATGAAGAAGTTAGATGATAAATGTAGATATAGCCAAAAGTAAAGGAGATGATAGATTTGTGATTGTTAGGATTGATTCTTCTAAGGGGGCTTGGATTTGAAAGCCGAAGATCAAACACACAAGCTTTGCTTTTACTTATCTTGTACACTTTTCTTTTTTTTTGTTTTTAATTTATTTATTTGATTTGGTTTCGAGGCCTCTATGTGAGTGTACTCCAGAGTCGCATTGATGTATGCTTTGTTACCTATTAATCTTACTAATAAAAATCATCTGTGCCCCACTATCATTGGTGTTCTGGTAAGCTTAGAGTAAAGCATCATGTGATGTCTTTGGCGAAACATAGCTTCAATTCTCTGTTTCTCAAGGGTCTCCCTCTCTACTCCCAAGATTAGATAATATTAGTATAAGAGGCTTTTCGTTTCACCATCTGTCATCTCCATCCAGATGATCCATTTGTATGTTCGTTTCACCATCTGTCATCTCCATCCAGATGATCCATTTGTATGATCTATTCAGATCATTCATTCAGATTTTTGGTACTGTTTGTTTGTCCATCCAAGTGGTTCATCTAGATGAATCATCTAAATAAATTTTATGTTTGTTTCTTTATTTTCATTTCTACCGAAATGAGTTTAGTAAACAAATTACCAAAATACACTTGTCTTGATTTAATACAATAATAACTTCTAATAAACAAAAAAAATTGATAAACATGTATTTGAAAAAAAAAACATTAGAGTTTCAAACTAAATTGTATTTGAAAAAAAACTTTAACCGACTATAACTTCGGTTTTGGCGGAAAACAAGATTTTTCGGTTTTGATGGGAAAACGAGATTTTTCGATTTTGACGGGAAAACGAGATTTTTCGATTTTGGCGGGAAAATGAGATTTTTTTGTTTTGGCGAGAAAATGTATTTTTGCGGTTTTGGCGGGAAAACGAGATTTTTCGATTTTGGCGGAAAACGCGTTTTTCGGTTTTGGCGGGAAAATACAATTTTCGGTTTTGGCGAGAAAACACGTTTTTGCGTTTTTGGCGGGAAAACGAGATTTTTGGTTTTAGCGGGAAAACACATTTTTCGGTTTTGGTGAGAAAACGCGTTTTTGCGTTTTTGGCGTGAAAAAACGTTTTTGGCGTCAAAACGCGTTTTTGCGTATTTGGCGTCAAAACGCGTTTTTGCGTTTTTGGCATGAAAACACATTTTTTCGGATTTCGCGGAAAATGTGTTTTGGCGGGAAAATATGTTTTTGCGGTTTTTATGGGAAAATGCGTTTTTTGGTGGGAAAACACGTTTTTGCGGGTTTCGCTGGAAAATGCGTTTTGGCGGGAAAAGGCGTTTTGGCGGGAAATGCATTCTGATGAGAAAACACATTTTTCGGTTTTGGCGGGAAAACACGTTTTGTGGTTTTGGTGGGAAAACGTGTTTTTGTGTTTTGGCGGAAAAATGCGTTTTGGGGTTTTGGCGTGAAAATGCGTTTTTTTTATTTTGGCATGAATACACGTTTTTGCAATTTTGGCGAAAAAACATGTTTTTGCAATTTTGTGCGGAAATGCATTTTTAGGGTTTTGGCGTGAAAATTTTGATTTTAGGTTTTTGCGGAAAAATGCGTTTTTGTGGTTTTGACAGTTTTCGTGTGTGACAAAATGATATTATGTTTATGTTTGTAATTTGTGAATTACATCAGAGACATAATCTTATATATTAAAACAGAAGTCATAACCTTAATTCATGTGTGATTTTTTAAAAAATGGACCTAATGGACATTTTCCTAGAAAGTCATGTTACATTTAATCTCTAATCTTATCATTTAAATTTTGGGTCTAACATAAATTTTTATTGGGCTATCAATAATTAGATTTAAACAATAGATGATCCATTGGATTTATGGATAATATAAATTAAATAGATATAATTTAATGTTGTAATACTATACCTCCATATGTTAAATATTTAAATATTTGTCGATGTTAACTTTTAAAATTATAAAGATTTTTTTTTAAATAACAAAAATCATATTATCTAACAATGATTAATTTTTACTACCTTAAACCAATGAAAACAAATTTTAAACTATATAGTTTATTTTAAAAATTAAACAAAAACTAAATGTTTAATTATTTACTCGATAATATAAATCTATGAAGCCAAAAGTTTAATTTTTTAAAAACTTTCTAAATTTTTGAAATGTTACAATATCTTTGAATATGACAATAAAATAATATTTTACTAATCTTTATATATATAGTTACGATTTTAATAATCCAAAAATATATATATATATATATATATATAGAAGAAGATACAAATACATGTAAAAATTTGAAACAATTTATTCCATGAAAAAAATTAAAATTTATAGACACATATATATTATAATATATACCAATTTAGAATTGAAAACAAATATTTATATAAAAATAAATGAAAACAAAAATTCGCGCGGTTGCGCGGGTCGAAATCTAGTACACATTATACCAAATTGAATGAACCATCTCCATCCAAATGGTCCAAATTGGATCAGCTGAATGGACTTTAAAATTAAGCCTAAATTTTCGAAAGTCATCCGGATGATCCATTTGGATGAGTTGCACTTTTAGTTTATAAACGAACAAAACTCTCATCTCCATCCAAATGGCTCATCCGAATGGAAAAAACGAACAGCCCATGATTTCAGCGTTGAGTTGCCAAAACCTACAGGATTCAACTGAAAACAGAAACTCAAGGACTCTCCAATTCAAATAGGCAGTAGAAAGTGATGTGGGTTAGTCAAACGTACAGACCAGGCACTAAGCAAAGAACCATAAACTTCCGTTACGTACAGACCAGGCACTAAGCAAAGAACCATCAACTTCCGTTGCAAGCTTAACTAAGACCATACTTACCTACCTCTAATCCATGCATAAGCCAAGAAATGTAAGTCTAAACCAAATAGAAAACGAAACCAGATAGGTCATCTAGATAAGACTTTTGGTGGCTAGGAAAGACGGGCACAAAACAAAACCCTTATTCGTCCAACTTGGGCAACTGAGATTCAGGAATCATAACAGAACGAAAATCACGAGAAAGTGAAAGAACAATATTTATTTATGGGAATTTGAAACAACAGTAATATAACTCAAATGTACACTTTTTATGACCCAAACAGAATTCTTTCCTTCCTCTCTTCGTACAAACACTTGTAGATGCAATGAAAACATGTATGTATCGGATTCCAAAAAGAGGTAACTTTAAGGAGGAAATAACCTATTGATGAAAATGTTTCAGGCAGTGTTGGAGACGGGGAAGAGCTTTTCCACCATATTGTTGGAGAGAACTCTGTTTGGGTCAAGCTCACGAAGGAATTTTTGTTGCTTTGTTGTATGCATCCACAGGGAATCTTTTTCTGAGTCTTTCTTGTAGGGCGGCTTCAAGTTCCTCTTTATCCTTTGGTATCTGTTTACATAAAGATCCAAGCAGTAAATATTATATTAGAGAACGTCCAAACAGCAAACTCACTCATTTCCTTTGCTTCCTTTTCACAATGAGGACAATTGTATTTATAGCAGAAAAAGGTATTAAGATACATTCGGTTAAAGGATCTAACTAAAATATCAAAATTCTAAAGAAGCGAGTGAATCAGGACCACTAAATCTACAATTACCTCACTTTTAGCCCAGTGTTCATACGCAGAATATTGATCCCACAATTGTCTGTGTCAAACGTCTATAGTGGTAAAACTCGTCTGTGATGTCCTTCCTCTGGCGAGGATCTGCTGTCGGGAGGTACATGATTATACCAACCTGACACAACATGCATATTATATAAGTGTAGATGACTAGCAACTGAGAGACAGGGAAAGAAAAGGGCACAAAGTCAATTCTGGAACAAGATTGGTCAATAGCAAGAATCTACCAAATAGAGTAAATCATGTAGAGCATCATTTCTACCGGACTCGTCTTTCCTATGTACATGTTCGCAACAATATTTGAAAATGTTTCTCCTCGCAACAGAGGCAGAGACTGACACCAATATCTCATTTATACTTATTTTTGAAGGAAAGTGTAACACCCGTCCCCTCCTCTCTCGAGACCGGCGTTCTACTTACCGAAAAGTACCAAATAAAACCGAATTATTCAAAACCGAATAAAATATAAAACACATTTAATAAAATAAATCTGAAGGAAATACATCTTTAAATTGATTTATAAAAATACGTCAAATAAATCAAATGAAAAACGAAATAAAATACAATTATCCCAAATACACCAAACCGTCCAGATATCCAACTACTCGGCAAGCTCATCTGCAATGGGAAGAAAGAGGGATGAACAACTGGGGAGTCACCCAGTGAGGGATGGAATGCTAAACCGCAAACCACTGACTCAGTACATAGCACTACGACTATGTAGGCATAGCTCTAGCATGAACAAACAAGATGCCTAGTGCATCACACAAAACAAACAATGCGCTGATGGTACATAGCTAGTCCACACACCCCGCATTCTCCTCATACGAATATACGATAATATAATATGCATCGCTAGTCCAGACATCTCTGGACCCCCGCACTCCACCAATATGCGTCGATATGCAAACGACTATGCACCCCGCACCACACAATATATACGTCGCTAGCTCAGACGTCTCTGGGCCCCCGTACTCATCACATATGCGTTGCTAGCTCAGATGTCTCTGTGCCCCCGCACTCTATACGTCGCTAGCCCAGATTTCTCTGGCCCTCGTACTCTATACGTCACTAGCTCAGATTTCTCTGGCCCCCGTACTCATATGCGTCGCTAGTCCAGATCTCTCTGGGTCCCCGCACTCATCACATAGTCCCTACTATATAACTATATATATATATGTATAACAGTCTTTAACATCAATCATTTCACACAACCGTTGAATCTTCTATTATCTTATTTCCAATTTAACAATCAAAAATAATAATAAACAAACAAGACTCTTAAAAAGACTCGATTCACAGAGACGGATCATGTTTCGAAACTAGACTTTCCATAATAGTAGTGTTAAACTAGTACGATATTTAACGGAGTAGCCCTCACCTTAGCCATTATGGAGAACCAGAAACGGATCCGACAATAAACGAGATGACTTGATCCTCAAGAAAATTAGTGTTTCGCCATGGAGTTTCATTACTCTTTAAAGACAAACCATATCAAAAAGGAACATAGACAAAATATTAAGATAAGAATAAGTATTGCATTTATAAGACTGGTTACTTGCTACACAAGTAATAAAGAACGAGCAGTTGAACCTCACGGTTTTGATTCGCGGTTATGGATCTCGGATTCGGGCTAACGGTGATGCATATCCGGTGGATCACGGGTCATGGTTGATGATTATGGTGTGGATCAACGGCGGTCGAGGTGCGGTGATTCCGACTTGTGTGCCTTCTCTCCCTCTCGGCTCATGCTCTCCATCTCACGGATCCGATAGGAGAGATCAGGCAATGACGTGACGGCACGTAACGAGTCTGTGATGGCAGGGGCTGTTCCTCCAGTATGATACCCGGCTCCACAACGTTGATCGGCTGCGGTTGGTGCTAAACGGCGTGTGATGAAGATGACAGCTCCTCTTCCCAAAGCATGGAGATTGCACATAGAACAAGAACATAAACAAAGAGAAGTCAATATTGGAGAAGGGAAGAGATGATAGGTGAAGTAGAGAAGAAAAGAAAATGGTTGATGCGGCTCCCGAGAAGGAAGAAGGGTGAGTGCAAATATATATAGCTAGGTATAAGGAATAACACAATTAATTAGAAATAGGAATAAATTAGTTTGAGGAATGGTTTGGTCCAATCATATTAATTAAAAAAAATAAAACCAAACCAACCGGTTGAAAAACCGGGTCGTTACAATTCTTCCCCACTTAACCGGAATTCGTCCCGCATTCTAAAAGAATCCGAAAAGAACTTCAACGACTATGAAGGAAAGAAGAACACAAGATCAATCAAACAATGTAAGCGAATTGAAACTTGGTCTTCTCCTGCAAAAATAAAAGAGTTAGAGACACTATCAACTAACCGAAAAATTTTGGACAGAAGGTTGCCCCTTTTTTTTTTAAACTCTCAATCCCGAAACATTGATAATTGTTGAAATCTGAGTCCCACAAATCGCCATCCCGGGTCAGAGCCGGGACGAACCCGCTCTGATACCAAATTGTAACACCCGTCTCCTCCTCTCTCGAAACCGGCGTGCTACTTACCGAAAAGTACTGAATCAAATCGTGTTATTCAAAACCGAATAAAATATCAAACACATTTAATAAAATAAATCTCGATATGCAAACGTCTCTGCACCCCGCACCACACAATATATGTCGCTAGCTCAGACGTCTCTGGGCCCCCGTACTCATCACATATGCGTCTCTAGCTCAGATGTCTCTGTGCCCCCGCACTCTATACGTCGCTAGCCCAGATTTCTCTGGCCCTCGTACTCTATACGTCACTAGCTCAGATTTCTCTGGCCCCCGTACTCATATGCGTCGCTAGCCCAGATCTCTCTGGGCCCCTACACTCATCACATAGTCCCTACTATATAACTATATATATATATATATATATAACAGTCTTTAACATCAATCATTTCACACAACCGTTGAATCATCTATTATCTTATTTTCAGTTTAACAATCAAAAATAATAATAAACAAACAAGAATCTCAAACATACTTCACAGAGACGGATCATGTTTCGAAACTAGACTTTCCATAATAGTAGTACTAAACTAGTACAAGATTTAACGGAGTATCCCTCACCTTAGCCATTACGGAGAACCAGAAACGGATCCGACAATAAACTCCGACAATAAACGAGATGACTTGATCCCCAAGAAAATTAGGGTTTCGCCATGGAGTTCCATTACTCGTTAAAGACAAACCATATCAAAAAGGAACATAGACAAAATATTAAGATAAGAATAAGTATTGCATTTATAAGTATGGTTACTTGCTACACAAGTAATAAATAACGAGCAGTTGAACCTCACGGTATTGACTCGCGATTATGGATCTCGGATTCGGGCTAACGGTGATGCATCTCCGGTGGATCACGGGTCACAGTTGATGATTATGGTGTGGATCAACGGCGGTCGAGGTGCGGTGATTCCGGCTTGAACGCCTTCTCTCCCTCTCGGCTCATGCTCTCCATCTCACGGATCCGATAGAAGAGATCAGGGCAATGACGTGACGGCACGTAACGAGTCTGTGATGGCAGGGGCTTTTCCTCCAGTATGATACCCGGCTCCACAGCGTTGATCGGCGGCGGTTGGTGCTAAACGGCGTGTGATGAAGATGACAGCTCTTCTTCCCAAAGCATGGAGATTGCACATAGAACAAGAACGTAAACAAGGAGAAGTCAATATTGGAGAAGGGAAGAGATGATCGGTGAAGTAGAGAAGAAAAGAAAATGGTTGATGCGGCTCCCGAGAAGGAAGAAGGGTGAGTGCAAATATATATAGCTAGGTATAAGGAATAACACAATTAATTAGAAATAGGAATAAATTAGTTTGAGGAATGGTTTGGTCCAATCATATTAATTAAAAAAAATAAAACCAAACCAACCGGTTGAGAAAACCGGGTCGTTACAGGAAGTCAAAGAAGAGAGAATAACAGAGAGAAAACAAGAGTTACCCATGAGAAAAGTTCATCCTCCGCAGTGCTGAATGCAGGACTAATGGGGCTCTTGCTTGGAGCTGTCCAGCGCTGCTCTGTGGCTTCCTTTTCTATCACTTCTTTCAGCTTTTATATGTATTCAAGGTCTTTCATGCTAGGTTTGGCGAGGGTTCCAGCAGGAAAACAAGTTTCAGATAGCCACGGTTGACCGCCGCAGTCAAATCCCAGGATTTCATTGCTCCATCCTCTCAAATAGCATTTTTTTTAGTTTTTTTACAAAAATAACAATCAATAATAAAAAATAACCAAAATAGATTTTTTTATTTTGAAATTTTTAATATTTTTATTTTATTTTTTAAATTTGAAACCCCGGGGATGATGGATAAGTGTTGTGGCTTTTATTGTTTGGCTTTAGAATAATAGCTGTAGATTTTAATGTTGTACCTGTAGATTTTAATGTTGTAGCTGTAGATTAATTATTTCCAGAGCATTAAATATAAAGTTCTAGAAAAATTGATTTTCAAAGCTATTTTGTTTCCTATGTTAGTTTTTATGGCTGTAACTTTAATTTTTTTTTTAAAGCATGATTGGTAAACTAAATTGGAAGTAGAAAAAAAAAGACCGTGCAAAGCACTCACAACACTTGCCAATTACCCATATATTCCCAAAACCCACCTCTTAACTTTAAACCCTAAGTCTAAATTAATTAACTCTTGGGTATAAGTATATATTTATCCTTTAATAAAACTTATTTTGGTCATTTCTTCCTTAAAATCTATTTTTGTGAAAAAAACTAAAAAAAATATTTAAGGGAATTTCTCATTTTTTTAATTTCTTTTTGTATTACATTTAGTCCGCAACAATAGAGAAATCAAGTAAAGACATAACAACTAAAGGATAACAATACCTATACTTCAAAATGCTCTCTCTATAGAGGTCACAGACATTCTTTAAAGCGTCGTGTGTAGTGTACTTTGGTTTGTCCTTAGGTGCCCCACTCCATTTTGACGTGAAGCAGATCTGTATGCTAGACATGGTTTCTCAAGAGTGCAACCATACTATCAAGACTAAGATAACTAAAGTTAGCAACACTTAACACAAGTTGCTGCCTTTCAACACATTGGAGGGTGACCTCAGCAACAACACCAAGGCCACATCGAGCTCAGGATCTTTATCCTTGGAAAGTTCAATAGTCTAGCACCTCAAAGAACAAGGTGGAGACGAAATGTTACTGCACACGAACTCTCTTCTTCTCTTTATCAAAACCGATCCCATTCAGAGAAAGACCCGAGGCAACGGGTCGGATCCTCTTCTTTTTTCTTTCTCATGAGCTTCCTTGACGAGAGCTTCTAGATCAGCTAGAGTCTCCGGTTGGTTGACGTTCCTAGTCTGGATTGGATGGACCTCGTGAGTTAGAGACACTGTGAATGTAACGGCCCTGGCCCGGTGATCCTCGTCAAATACCATAATACAACTCATTTCATCCAATAACTCTTATTAAAACCCAAATAGTCTTACATAAATCCGAACTCAACTTGAAGACTAAAATATCCAATGAAACCTTAAGGAAATGTTTGAAAAATAAAGAAAAGACTCGAGAAAACACTTGCACTGTACGGACTTCTACTCCCGCTCCCTCTCGGCCATACCTGCAGGAAGAGGGGTGAGTACGGATTACTCAGTGAGGGCAGGTTCTGGGAACCCACGAACTCAACTCAGGAGGAGCAAACAATCACAAGTCATGAGTTAATAAGATCTATTACACAGGAACCCAAATACCAGACCATGAACTAATGACACCTAAATGCACGTTTTTATGTCCCGCCTCTCGCGGTTGGCTCGTCTTCTCATTCCCCATGGGTAGCTCTCACTAGACCACTACCCCATATTCATGTGGGTGCCCCAACGGGACACTACCCCACAGCTCCTATGGGTGCCTAGCGTAGAACTACTACCCCACGGCACACCCCCTTATACTCTATATGATCACCCAATCCCATATTTATACTTAACGTCATTCACTTATCTATTCACATCACATCTCAACATCTTATCATCACTTCCTTGACAACCCTAGCATGCCTACGACCTCATCACAACAACCATACTACCTTTTATAACAACTAGATCAATCACATATCACATCACACTTACACACAAGTTCTAGATCTGATTAACAAAGGACTAAGTCCCATTGGTTACTCCACATGAGGCAAGTTCACAACCAAGTCCTCACTTTAGCTTATTGCAGTGGTAGATCTGGATCTAGAGTGGAAGAGACGGTCACTTCTCGTGATCTGGTTCATAAGTAGGATTCACAAGAGAGAGGAGGGTTTAGGATCCGTCATTCCCAATGACATAGAGCTAGAGAGCACGGTCTTTCCTTGTGGTTCAGATCTCAGTTGCTTGCACGAAACCGAATCAAGGAGGCGACGGCTAGGGGCTCGGGTGCGGCGGCTCGGTCTTCGCGGGCGGTGGGCGGCGGCTGGTTTCGACGGAGGCGGGACGGCGGTGGGGAGAGGCGGCGGCGGGGTTCTGCTCGGGCAGGGTTCGCTTGTTGTCTCTCTTGTGGCTGAACCCTAAGGGGGAATTCCCCTTTTATAAGAAGTGGGAGGAGTCATGTCTAGGATTTTTCCTTCTTGGGCCTGTAGCACTTGAGTTTCATTTTGGGCCAGGCCCGAGATGTTACTGTGAAGATCCGGAATATTTGAGCCTTCTTGTGTTTGGGGAAGGGGAAGGAGAAGTATGTAGCTGCACCGGAGAGGAGAGCAAGTGCTTCGTATCCGGCGTACTTACGGAACTCCTTTTCTGAGGCGGAAAGTGGTGGCGGTGGCGGGGGTGGAGTCAATGTTTGACCGGATGGACGGTGAGTGTTGGGGTTCGAAGGGAACGGCCGTCGGAGCGACTGAGAAAAGTGACCGGAGCATTCTGATCGGAACTTGACCGAGCTAAAGGTTTACGTACAAAATTACTGGATCGGGTTTAGAGATTTAAGAAGATTTTCAAAATATCCCGAAATTATACCAATTTTCTTAATTTGAGCCGTCATAGTATCTTATATATTAAAAAAGAAGTCATAACTTTGATTTATATGTGATTTTTTAAAAAATGGACCCTCACTAAAATTCAGTTATCATTCAATTAATACTAATAATATGGATTAATAATATATCATTCCTAATATAACATCGACTCCTAAAAACCCGGATTGGTTAACAAACTCACATTTATTTATGTGTGATATTTTTATTTGGATCATCATTTAAAATTTGTATTACATGAAAAAGTTGGTTTCCACTGGCTTTTGCAGTTGCGGGTGGATAAATTAATTTAAAATATTCTAATTTTTTTAATTTAAATTTTAAAAATAAAATATTATAAATATAAAAATATATTTAAATTTAAAATTTAAATTTAAATTCACTAACAGTATCATAATTTGTTTTGGAAGAACTTTAAGCGTTAGTAATGAAATTAATGTTATTATACATTAATATATATATATATACATACTCAGTTATATTTTATAAAATGAAAAAAATTATATCAAATTTTACTATTTTATAGTTATATCTATCATTTTAAAATAAAACATTGTATTTAATTAAATATGATAAAATTATTTTAAACTGATAAATTAATATATTTTATTTTCAGTTAACATTAGTAAATTAGATAATTCATGTATAAAATTAACTTATCTTAAACTATATAGTTATTATATTAAATGAATAAACATAAAAAAATATTGATAAAGAAAATTTAGCGCTTTGAATTACGGATCAGGATTATAATAATTGAATAAAAAATAATTTTAAAATATATATAATAAAAAATACCAAATATATGTGATGATTTGAAATAATCAATTAACTTACAGCATGAAAACTATCAAATTGCTATATTTAAAATAATTATATATAAACATTTAAATATATAAGTAACTTTAAAAATATATTCTAATTATGTAAAATATATATACAAACATAAAAATTAATACCTGCACGGTTGTGCGGGTCCAAATCTAGTTATAAATTAACAAATTAACCTCATATGTTCAGATTGTCATATGGTCCGGACTACAGAACCAATCAAAACCATGTCTCTATCGTATGTAGTCTTTTTTACTTTTGTCTCATATGGGAATCGAATCGAACCCTATGTTAGAGTGACTGGACAAAGTCTCAAGGCCACATCATTATTGAGGCATCCACAGATTCCATTAGGAGCTTAAAATGAAGTTTTAGTTTTTTTTTTTTATCTATTACTTTTTAACTTTTTAAAATCAATATAAATTTATTTAGTTTTCAATAAAGATCTATATTAAATATAAAGCACTAATCTTTCAAATATAAAAAAAAATTATAACTTCATTTTTTTTTAAATAGGGAGGCAGTAGCTTTCTTCTAAGAAGTAACTTTTTGTAAACTCTACGATCCCTATAAGTTTTCTAATTTTGCATTGTCACTAACAAAACACGTGTCCAGGTTCAGTTAAGCTACTTTATATACCAAATCAATTATGTGAATAATATGCTAGAAAAATAGAGAAATGTAGCTACATACTGTATTAATATAAATTTATAGTTTTTCAAAATGTTTATAAGAATTTTAAGAGATTTTAGATTTTCATTAAAATCTCATGTCGTTCAACTAATGATTTCTAAATATCTTCTCAAATCATCTGAGATGTTCTAATATTCAATCAATAATTTATAAAGACCATATCAAATCCAGTGTTATTGAAAACTAAACAATTTTTTGAAACAAAAATTATGAAATGGATTTGAGGAGATTTTACGTCCATTTGTAATTTAAAATAGTGATAATGAAATTCCACCTTTGCCGTAGTTATTTGGAGATATTTCAAAATAAAAGAGTTCAAATATGTGAAAAGCGAGACATTGTTCAATCTCTACCTCTCAGCTTCTGCAACATCATTGATTTATCAATTCCCCATATTCTCAAGCTCCTTTCCCAATCAAATAAAAAATCCCTAATTTTAATAGCCGATCATCGGTTTCTTGTTCGTGTACTTTCCATTGGCAGCAACGTTAAAAAAAAGTGATGTTAAAAAGTATTTTAACGTAATTAAGCAAGTTGTTCTCTTTTGTTAAACATGAGTCTGCAGAAGAAAAAAACAAAAAGAGAGACACATGTATGGGATTGTGATTATTCTCTTATCTCTTACCGTTATGACTCGTTGGCGGACTGAGATTTTGTTGTGATAGAAACACGAGCCACACTACAACAATTAAAGTCCAATAAAGAGTTGATTGTGATAGAAAAATGAGGTACCGATCAAGAGTTTGACTTTCCTTTCAATTTATGGTTTGGCTCTGGCAGATTTTAAGTAAAACATGAGATGAATAAATGATAGTTTTATGAATATTTCAGTGTATGTGTCCTCAAAGTTATGTTTTGTGGGTGAAAATATTTAACGTTGACTCGCTGAGGATTATGAAAGACATTTCATTGCCTGCCTCTGCAGGAGTTGCTTAATCAAAAGTTGAACTTGGAAAAGTGACGACCTTAACCAAAATTAGAGTTAAGAATTATCTCAAATCATCTAAACTATTCTGAAAGTTAAAAAAGAATCTTATCAAATCATCACTTATTTTTCCGTCTTTTTTTAGAATCTTACCAACATCAGCTATGTTTACTCAAACTCTCCTTTGATCCCATCATATCTGAAATCCATCAAACCATTCTTAAATCATTAGTTCAATACATAAAATAACCACGTGCGGAAAATATGGTTCAAAACCGCATCGAACTCTCTTGACCACACCAAACCACCTTATGTAACCATTCACAGCCATAAACCTGAACCGGTCTATATGGCAATGTAAGTAAATCTCACTTGGTAAAATCCCTTTATTACTTTGTTTTCTCCCTAATCGATTTTTTTAAGAGAGCGAGAGCAAAACGAGTCTTCTTCTACTCTCCATCTCTTTTACCTCACCAACCCTCTCCGTCGATCCCTCCGCCGTACTACGGTGCCTAATAACTCCGATGCGTCGCCGTATTTTCACTCAACTTAATTCCCGAATCCCAATTCAACCTTCTTTGAGCATTTTGTTACGACGTACGCGTAGACATATCTCTCTGGCATCCTTCTTCATGCGGATTAAGTCAGTTTTGAGCTGAATCGTGAATGGTCAGAAGAAGAAACCTCTAGCGCCTCGCTCCAAACAATCATTGCCTTCTTCTTTGGCGGCGGCAGAGGTTGGGCCGTCTGAGGTTTCTGCTTTTACCTTCTATGAAGGCGGGGTTTCTGGACCGGCGGGTAATGCGGAGCCATCCGATTTGGCTGCTATCAAGGTTGAGTTTGAGAAGGCACTAGCGTCATTCCAGCGAGGTAGCCTTATAGGTCCCAGTTATATGATCATCAAATGTTGTCGAGAAACATGAACACAAGAGAACACACAACAATACGCGTTTTCTTTTGGGTAGATAAGCATACCTCTTTTTGTCTTTTTCATTTCTTTAAACAGAGAGTACAAGAAGCAAATAACAAGAACTAGAAAGTGGAGTCATTAACTCCTTACAAAATGGGAACGGGGGAAAGTGGAGAATTGTTTCCTACAAGCAAGGAGGAGACTAGTTCTCGTTATTGAACAAGTAAAAGAAATGAAAGAAAAGCCACAAGACTCTTAATTGTTGACTTCTTTGTTGCATGTATCCTATCAATACTCCCGCCATAAAAATGAACCTTGTCCTCAAGGTTCAAGCCATGAAAACTCTTCTTAAGTTGATTATTTGGAGAGCCGGCATTGCTAAGATGGTTAGAATGTTTTGCACTAGTTTCATATTAGCTATAAGACCACGGAGAGTTCGTCACGAAAAATCGAGTGTTCATGCACTTTTCAACGAAGCTAAACGTCAGAGTTTGAAGCTTAACCATTATTGAAACCCTTTTTTATTTTATTTTTCTTTAAGGTAATGAATAGAAAAGGAAAACACATTAAATGGCAAGATTTTTTTAAACAATGGAAGAATGATAGATTTTAATCCATACAAAAGAAAGGATGTTGAACTTAATCAACAAACCCGAATAGAAAATGGTGAAAATAAAATTCTGATTTTTTGATACCACAAAGTGGTCCGAATCAAAAACAAAGAAAGAAAATTGTTGGATAGATCTCGATGATCGTTGATTCCGAGGAATGACTGTTCGTCGAAGATTCTTGATAATCGTTGATTCATGAAGAATGCCGATTACAAGGAAAGTGAAAACTATAAAGTTTTTGATACCACAAAGTGGTCCGGATCAAAAACGAAACATGCTCTGATACCACTGATAGGTTCCAATTATAGGATCATCAAATGTTGATCTAGAAACATGAACACAAGAGAACACACAACAATACACGTTTTTTTGGGTAGATAAGTCAACCTCTTTTTGTCTTTTTCATTTCCTTAAATAGAGAGTACAAGAAGAAAATAACAAGAACTAGAAAGGAGAGTCATTAACTCCTTACAAAATGGGAATGAGGGAAAGTGGAGAACTGTTTCCTACAAGCAAGGAGGATACTAGTTCTCGTTATTGAACAAGTAAAACAAATGAAAGAAAAGCCACAAGACTCTTAGTTGTTGACTTCTTTGTTGCATGTATCCTATCATAGCTACACCAAGGTTCGGCTCATGAAGTAATCATGCTCTCGTCACCAACACTCTGCCCTAATTCACTGTGTCCAGGGAACTGTGTGCGTCAAGGCTGCTTCCGTCTACAAAGCCACAGGTTCATTTCTATGAGAAACAACGTTAAATCAAAAAAGAAAAGGGTAGAGCAAAAAGGAAACAGAGAGCAAATGGAGATAGGTTGCTACAGTTTAGGAGATCTCCCAACTACAGACTACAAACGAAGTAAGTACTTTTTTTTTTTTACAATCAGAGCGAGGCAGAACAGTGATTTTACTCATCACTCATCAGTGGTTCAAAGAGGACCGGGAAGAAGATTTGGTCTTCTAAGTGTTTTCTTTGCAAGAGATCTTACAAGACAGTTTGCTTAGGTAAATCATTATCACATTTAAGGATTATATGTTCATTGTTATAAATCAATTGGTGGATGTCCATAACCGGTCCGGTCCATAATCGGCCCAAACCCTAGAAAGAGACGGTCTAAACCCTAGAGAGAGAGGCGGAGGCCGCGGCATGGAGAGAGAGGGAAAGTCGGCTAGAGACTTTCCATTCTTCTAGTTTTCCTATTTCATCTATGTTTATGATTTGTAATCTTTCCATTTATGTATTTCCATTTATCTCTCATGTAACCCTTATATAAAGGGATCTCTTATTCATTAGTAAAACACAGAAATATTCAGACCTAAAACCTTCGTTTTACAACACGTTATCAGCACGATAGCCTCTAACACCCTGAGCCTAAAACCAAACCCCTAAAACCCTAAACAAAAAGAATCTACCTCGGAAATTCAAAGAGGTCGTTCTCCCAAACCGTGAGGACCCAGAAAACGATCAAGATATCAAATCAAAGCTCTTGCCAAGACGAACCAGTCAGTGCAAACCGTTTGTCGATCTGACCACCGACGCGCCCTCACACACCGATACAGTGCACGCCGATTTGCTTTAGAACCCTAATCCGAAACCGACGAACCCTAATCTGTTCTTGCAA
>NC_027750.1:40782339-40784528 GCF_000695525.1 Brassica oleracea var. oleracea
AGGCGAGATCTATGACTCAACATGAATCGATCAGATTAGAGTGTGGTTGATATACATCCGTGTAGAAAAGATGCACCAGGACATAGACTTATGACTTGAGATTACAAGTTCATGGCACCATGCTCAGCATGTATATTATCTGTAAGTCTGACCGACCAAATTAAGAGTAGTCGACAGCAAAGATTCACTTATTGACCATGCACACACGATGTCATAAGACATGAGAAAAGACCGGAGAGGTCAAAGTAATCCAGTTACGGTTCAGTAATAAACTTGGCCGATTTGTTTACTTCCTACCTGCACGTTCAGGAAGCTCACGCATCAGATGCGTAGGCTGAAGAACTTCCACTGAGGTTCACATCAAGGGGAATAGTACGTGTTGTACTTTTTTTCCTTCATCATGGTTTTGTCCCACTGGGTTTTCTTGATAAGGTTTTAATGAAGCAACATTAAGCGTATTACAATCCCTGAATGATTATAGCATCCAAGGGGGAGTGTTATAAATCAATTGGTGGACGTCCATAACCGGTCCAAACCCTAGAGAGAGAGACGGTCCAAACCCTAGAGAGAGAGGCGTCGGCCGCGGCATGGAGAGAGAGGGAAAGTCGGCTAGAGACTTTCTATTCTTCTAATTTTCCTATTTCATCTATATTTATGATTTGTAATCTTTCTATTTATGTATTTCCATTTATCTCTCATGTAATCCTTATATAAAAGGATCTCTTATTCATTAATAAAACACAAAAATATTCAGACTTAAAACCTTCCTTTTACAACATTCATAAAAATCTATGCAATTTTTTATTTTATTTCATTGGTCAATAATTCCTTCGTAGCCCAAGAAGCATGTCACCTTTCGGGTGGGTGGAGAATTCTTTTTTGACATGTTTACAATAGCTGTGAAATAAAAATCCATAGGTTAGCCTAATTAGTTTCGATTGGATGGACAAACAAAATATATAAGGTTATGTATGTATATTTTTAAACTATAAAATGATACTAAATTATAGTAAAAGGAACATTAGGGTCGATTTGTATGTATAAAATGATACAAAATCTATAAGCTTATATATGTAAAAGTTTTAACCTATAAAATGATAATAATATAATAAATAATATTTCGTCATATGTCAAATGTCAAATGTCAAATCATAATAAATATTTTCCAAAATATTATGTCAACTAAATTTGACAAAATATTAAGCAATTTTGTAGGGTGTGTATCGAAAGCTTTGTACTATAAACAAGAGGGTTCGAAGAGTATTGTAATCTAATCTAAGACCATCATTTACCCCAGTCTTTTAACTGGGGTTCTTAACTTCGGTTAAGAGACGGTTCTTAGATTTTATTAGTTTTTAACTAAGAAAAGTTAAAAACCGTCTCTTAAATAAGAGATTTAAGAACCGTCTCTTATTTCATAGTTTACAAAAAACAAAAAAGTGTCAAATCATAAGTTATAAACTCCGGCTAAGAGACCGTAGTTAATCATGCTTTTAGGATAATAGAATAAATAGAACACATGCCTCAACAACAAACCTTACCAGTAAAGAAAGTCAATAGCAAACCAAGGGTACTCGAAGAAAAGTCAATAGCAAACCAAGGGTTCTCGTAGACGCTTTGGCCGTTGTTGATCCTGAGCAAAGGAACCACAAGCCTTCAAACTAAATCTGAACCGAGAGAGAAAGCTTCTGATAGAAAAAACCACCATCTAAAGAGTCATAGCAAAAAGAGAAAACCCAAACTCAGGAAAGATGCTAAGAACCGAGTCCACATTAAACACAATCATACCAACGATCCAAGGTTGGATGAAGATAACACTCCAAAGAATAACCGGGCCTCGTAGTCTGGTGGTAAAGGAACCTCGGCTGAGGTGCCCGCCACCCGAGTTCGAGCCCCGGCCACGAGGGGTATTTACATGGGCTGCCTCTCGCCCTCCAGACCACTTCGCGTAACCAGGGGCCCTTAAGTGGACGCTTAAAAATCCTGTAATGGTTTGGGTTTAGGCCCGGTGGGCTAGTCGATCACGCAAAGTGGTCGGATACTGGATTATCAAAAAAAAAAAACACTCCAAAGAACAAACGCGCACCAAAGGACTAGAGTTGAAGAAGGTCCTGAGACGACGTAAACAAAAGCATATGTGTTGCACTCACTACAAGAAAACAGCGGTATTCTGACGGACATTCCGACGG
>NC_027750.1:40784628-40793330 GCF_000695525.1 Brassica oleracea var. oleracea
TCCGACGATTTTTTCCCTCAGAATCTTTGCTGTTTTCTTGTAGTGACTAAGCAACTGCACCGCATCGTCAATATAAGTTTGGTTTGATTCGACATGTTTATAAAAAATTTTAATTTTTGGTTTGGTTCGGTAATTGGTTAGTCTCATTTAAACAAAAAATTGATAACAAAATTTTGAACCGAATTTAGGAGAAATTATATGTTTACCACTTTTATACTACCACTTTTCATTTTTACCATCACTAAAGGGATATTTTCAAAAATATATTCTTCATTAAGTGACAAAAGACTCTTATGCCCTTGTTTTTTATATATATAATAAATAAATATTTAAATAAATAAAAATCTAAAAAAATAAAAATTAATTTTTTTAATTTTTTTTTCGAATTATACAATTTTGAAATTCAAACCCTAAACCCTAAAACTTAACTCTAAACCCTAAACCATCAATCCTAAACTCTATTTTTTTTTTGAAATACGAACCATAAACCCTGAAACATCAACTCTAAACCCTAAACCACGAAACATAAACTCTAAACCCTAAACCTTCAACTCTAAACCCTAAAACATCAATTCTAAACCCTAAACCCTAAACTTCAACTCTAAACCCTAAAAAGTATACTCTAAACCCTAAACCCTAAAAAATTAACCCTAAACCCTAAAACATCAAACCCTAAACCCTAACCCTTCAACTCTAACCCCTAAATCCTAAACCCTAAACCCTAAACCCTAAAACCCTAGAGTTGATGTTTTAGGGTTTAGATTTGAAGGTTTAGGGTTTTAGGGTTTAGAGTTCGAATTTCTTAAAAATATAGGGTTTAAGGTTTAGGGTTTACGTTTAGGGTTTAGAGTTGATGTTTTAGGGTTTAGATTTGAAGGTTTAGGGTTTTAGGGTTTAGAGTTCGAATTTCTTAAAAATATAGGGTTTAAGGTTTAGGGTTTACGTTTAGGGTTTAGAGTTGATGTTTTAGGGTTTAGATTTGAAGGTTTAGGGTTTTAGGGTTTAGAGTTCGAATTTCTTAAAAATATAGGGTTTAAGGTTTAGGGTTTACGTTTAGGGTTTAGAGTTGATGTTTTAGGGTTTAGATTTGAAGGTGTATGGTTTAGGGTTTAGGGTTTAGGGTTTAGAGTTGATGTTTTAAGTTTAGATTAGTTAACCATATACTTTTTTTTGTCAAAGTTAATCAAAAGGTTATAAATGTCTTTTACCCTTCATTAAATATGAAGGTAAATGTGGTTAGTGTAAACATGAAAAGTGGTACTTTAAAAATGGTATTTTTGGCAATTTCTCCCGAATTTACTAAAATTTCAAACCGAAATAACCGAAAGAGCCAAATTATCCAAAATTTCGAACCAAAAATTTGAAACGAATTAACCGAACTAACCTAAATTACCCGAATTTTACCGACTTTATCCAAATTTGTAACCAAAATATAATCGAACCAAAAAATTTGGGTAGTTTTTCAAAAAAATATTTATTTAATTACTAAAATAAATAAAAATTAAATAAAATTCCAAAAATTAAATAAAAATCAGAAAATTAAATAAAAATCAGAAATATATAAAAATAAATTAAAATACAAAAATAAATAAAAATTCAGAAATTGATATAAAATTAAATAAAAATTCAGTAAATTCACAAAAATAGAAAATTCACAAAAATTAGAAATTGCAAAAATTCAAAATAGATTCTTTCAAAATAAATTTAAAATATATATTTTTAAAAAAATACAAGATTATATATGTTCATAGAAAAACTGACATGTTATTGTTGACAATAACAGTTTCAAAAGTATCAGTACTAATAATAATAATAGTTTCTCACGTAACCATTAACCACAATGGTTTTTGACATATCTTCAACCATCAGTTTCCAACATCATCATGGAAAATGATGGTAGATATGTTCGTATGGGTTTAAATGAAGGGAAATTTCTTGTGGGTCCCGTTCGTATAGACTCTTAAACCGACAGCGTTTGTTGAGCTTCTAAAGCCTGCCACAAAGAAATAATTAAAAACCCTGAAAAAGAAACTAAAATATTTCTGTGGCGACCAAGAGAAGATGGTAAGTAACATCATAACTAGCCTGTCAATGACACTAGTTCTTCCTCATAGCTTCACTCGACCTGCAAATACAAGGTATTCTTATTATTTTTAGAATCACAACTAGTTGCTTAGTTGGATCCTGGAAGTTGTATCAACCTTAAGTTCATCAATGGCACACACAACACAGTTTAGTTAGGCTTAGGACATACTTACGGAAACTATATCCTGGAACAAACGAAACTGTCTTTAGATTCAAGGTTTACTGATCTCAGATTTATGTTTCCTTTATGAAACGGAAGATGCTCTGTGGTTAGGAGGATCAACAGTAGATCTCATTATTCTGACAGAATTATATGTTCCTTGGAGAATCCCACTGAAAGCAAGGAGGCTTTGAGAAAGCATTTTGTTTCAGGCTTTGCTGCCATTTTGCTTCTCTCTCAGGCAGGCCAGGTATTATGCTTTAGCCAACATTGCTATAAGCATGCTCGTTTGCGTCCAAAAACCTTTTCAATTTTGTGAGTTTCCTTGGCAGGGTGTTGCCTTGGATCTCTCTTCACGTTATCACAACATTTGCCAACTGGGAAGTGCTTCTGTGGAAGGAAACAAGCCTACTCTTCCACTTGATGATGACCCGGAAGCGATGATGATGATGATGATGAGAGGCATGACTGCTAAGAACTTTGACCCAGTTAGGTACTCTGGAAGATGGTTCGAAGTGGCTTCTCTTAAGCGTGGCTTTGCTGGTCAAGGCCAAGAAGATTGCCATTGTACACAGGTACTGTTAAAATGGCTCATCCTCTGCAAAGTATAATGTGAGAAGAACAATTAATAATTAATCACATCTTGAGTACATTCCGCTTCTGTTTTCACGTTTTGCAGGGCTTATACACGTTTGATATGAAGGAACCAGCTATACGGGTGGATACGTTTTGTGTTCACGGTAGCCCTGATGGGTATATAACTGGAATCAGAGGAAAAGTTCAATGCGTTGGAGCACAAGACCTGGAGAAAACTGAGACTGACTTAGAAAAGCAAGAGATGATTAAAGAGAAATGTTACCTTCGATTTCCCACCATTCCTTTCATTCCCAAGTTGCCTTATGATGTCATAGCTACAGATTACGACAACTACGCTCTTGTTTCTGGAGCCAAAGACAGGAGCTTTGTTCAGGTGATGATTCAAGACAAGAACTCAAGGGTTTGACAATATATGTTGCTTGCTGCACACCTTCTTACATAACTACTATGTGTGTTGGATATGTCAGGTATACTCAAGGACACCTAACCCGGGACCTGAGTTCATAGCCAAGTACAAAGACTATTTGGCACAGTTTGGCTACGACCCGGAGAAAATAAAGGATACTCCACAGGACTGTGAAGTGATGTCTGATGGTCAGCTAGCTGCTATGATGTCCATGCCAGGTATGGAGAAAACGCTGACAAACCAGTTTCCAGATCTTGAATTAAGAAAGTCAGTCCAGTTTGATCCCTTCACTAGTGTGTTTGAAACTTTGAAGAAACTGGTCCCACTCTATTTCAAGTAGAGAAGCTTCTCTGCCCCCAAGAGGTTTTTTGAATTCTGTATGCAGATTATTTATCACTGTCAATATGCTTGTGCACCTGACTGAGTGTATAGATACTATTCTTTTCTAAGATAAACTCAAAGTTATTATCCTTGACTTCGTATAAAACAAACAAACGCTATTATTTTAAGCATCTATACTATAAGTTCATTGTATTATCAAGCCTTCTAGGCAAAGAGTTCTAAACAACGAAAACTGGCGAAACAAAATTAGAAAACAGATACACCAGTAGGGATCCAAAATAAACTAACTCACATCTATTTTGCATATATATGACTAAAGATTTTTCATATAAAAACTCTATATTTGTTTCTGGAATAGTTGAATCTCACGAGAGATAATCTTCGTATTAAAACAAAAACACTACGCTTCAGACTGAATTGAGAACGATTGCCACTCTCTTTTTAAATACTCTAGTAGGAGTCACCGAGACAAGACAACTCTTTATATTGCTATATTGATAATAACATAGTCAAAGTAATTACAGTTCCATAGAATTTCATGCTGCCTTTCGAAGTAACCATAGTTTGCAGAAAAAACTCCATCACCATTTTATCAAATGAATAACCTTCAACGATTGAAGCCGGTAAGACCTGTCGCCACCATCCACAGTAGATCTGTCAATTACCTTTTCTAAACAGTTCAATTGAACCGAAGCTTTTGTTTTACCAAATCCATTGGAAGAAACATACAAAAGAACAATAAAAACCTTTGCTAGATTTGAATAAATTGGCAGTCAAACAGACCAAGTGTCAAGAAGTAAAGCAAATCAAAGAAAAAAAAGCAAAATGAATCAAACAAGCCGATGTCGGAGCTATAGAAGCATCCTTGCCATCGGCTTGAAACTATAAAAAAAAAAATCTCTTTCTTTCTTGACGGTTAGGGTTTCAAATCTCAAAATGCATCTATACTATATGTTCAGGATGACTTTTTGAAAATAAATTTTAAAAATTACTAGAATGTTTGGATACCCCTAGTAAATGACAATAAGAGCTTTTGGTTAGTTTTTTTAATTGAAATTATTTTGAAACATTAAATCCACATCACTAATTAAGTATCCACATCAGCAATAGAGAACAATCAACCATCTCTTTAATTACATAACGTTGAAAAAAACACACAACAACACAGCACAACTTCGTCGAAGAACTAAAGGAACCCTAACCGCTTCTTCCCCGAAATCGTCATTGACATCGTGTTTACTCCCTCTTCCTCGAACTAACTCTTTGTCTTGTCTTCTCTGATATCGTCTTCCCCGAAATCGTCGTCTCCAATTGTTTCTACGAAATATTTTTCGCTGCAATCGCCGAAATCATCTTCTCTGTTGCGTTTTTTTGAGTTTGTGGCTGAGTTTTAATTTATGTTGTGTGTGAGTTACTTTTCTTTTACGACCGGTTTATATATGCAGTTGTGGCTGAGTTACTTCCCGCCAATCTCCGAGAACCTAGCTATAATAATTGTGCATTCCGAGGAGAAAGGACAAATACATTCCAAAAAATACCCAGATCGGTAATTGTGGGATGTATTTAATTAAGTTTGTTTGTGATTTCATATCCATATTTGGATAATCTAATTTTTTTTTCCAGATCTGGGGGAAAGAGAAAATTGAACAAAAAGAGAATGAAGGAGACGAAAATAAGTGACGGATTCAGCAGAGACGATCCAGAGGAGTTCATTGAAGCTTGGATACATGAACGAGTTATCACCGGAATGGTGCAAAAAACCTGTATTTTTGGTTTTCTATGTAAAAAACATAACTCACCCATGTATTTTGTGTTCGATTTATGCTATGTTTACACTACTCAGCCGTATCGTTTATATATCTCAGCCGTGCCGTTTACATAACTCAGCCATACCTCAAACATACCATAAAATCAGAAAATGTTTAGATAATTCAGCCGTATCGTTTAGATAACTCAGTCATATCATTTATATAAATCAGCAATACCTCAAACATACCCTAAAATCGGAAAACTGAATTCAAGTATTTTAAGAAGTTATATTGAAGATAATCTTATCAATATCAAGTGAATATAAATCAACTGAATGTGTATAGTTTCTTGAAGTTGATACTTTAACTTGATCTTGAGATATATGTTCTCTTACAATCACTTATACAATTCTTATTTACAAGACTCTAACTTTAATATTTTCTTAAATCTAAACCTCAAATTCTAAACTATAGAATTATAAGGTTATAAAAATTATAAAGTTTATCTTTAAACATTAAATCCGATATATTTTTATTATTTAAAGTTTAAGGTTTAGGTTTATAGTTTAGAGTTAAACTCAAATTTTAATCATTTTAACAATAAAAATGTTTAATTTAAAATTCCATTTAAAATTTTAATTTAAACCCGTAACTATATTTTTTAAATTTAAGCAATTTTTAAAACAAATTGAAAAGAACTAAAATTGAAATTTATATTGCTTTTTTCATGACCATTGATTGATTTTAATCTAAGGGTTCAATATTTTTAATATAAAATTAGAATATTTTAAATTTTAACTACAAATATTAAATATAAAATTATAAAGTTAAATATTTTCAAAACATTATCTCAAACCATATCTATTTCGAACCTTTAACCCTAAACCCTAAACCACATGCTTTGACCTATACCATAAAACTTCAAACTTTAAACAAAATTTAATTAATCATATACCATAAATTCTAACTACAAATGTTAAAACTCTAATACTTTTGTTATTTAAAAATATAATCTTAAATGTTAAATCGAAACCCAAAACACTATATACCAAACCCTAAACTCACTCCATTAAATACCTTAAACTTAAAACTTCATATTTAAACCACACATAAAAAAATCAACATAATAAAATCCAAGTTTTAAAATTTAAAACTTTATCAAAAATACAGTTTAATATAAAATATAATTTTAACCATCAAAATTAAAACATTAACCATTGATTGTTTTAATCCAAGGGCTACAAATCCATCTTGGGGTTATCTTCTAACTTCTTTTTCATTGGTTAGTTTTTTTAGTACAAGGATTACAATTCTTGACCATTGATTAGTTTTGATCTAATGGTCTAAAATGCTTTCTTTTTTTATTCACTTTCTCTCTTCTACTTGACGTCTCCTTCTCCTCTTTTCTTTCCTTCGGGAGTTCTTCACAGTCCCAGATCTTCTTCATCTTTCTCGCTTTCTGTCTTGTAAACAAGAGAGATTCATACATCATCATTCATTTCTTATGCCTTAGTATATTTGGTTTGTAAATCTTAGAAGTGAGTGAAGAAGAAACGTCAAAGAAGAAAAAAGTTCGAAGAAGATTGATCTTCGCCGTCGTCACGGATATTGAGCTTGTCGTCGTCGCCATCTATACTCGCCGACGTCATCCTTGTTGCTGTTTCTCAGATCCATCTTCGCCGGTCTCAGTCTTCACCGTAGTCGCCACCACCACCGCTTGTCACCACACTGGTCACCTCTCTTTCTTTCAAACTCTCTCGCTCTTTCTCCGTGTTTTGAATTTGTTCTTGTTACTGGAAGGTGGACAAGGAAGAGGAGCTTGGTGGTGGAGGAGGTAACAAAACCGTTGTGTGACTTGAAGACGTCGGAGCTCTCGTGGTACCGGGACTGCGGCAGCAAAGGAAGAAGACAGTAATGACCTTGCAGCCTCGTGATGTGCAAGAAACACACGGTGATTTAGTTAGGTTTATATTTTGTTGACGACGGCTGCAAGCTTTTTTGTTTCTAGGTTTTATATTAGGGTTGGTTTAAAATTAAACTCAGCCGTAACGTATGCATGACTCAGCTGTAAAGTATGCATAATTCAATCGTAATGTATCTGAATGGTATAAGTCAACCGTAACGTTCCTATAAGTCAGCCCTATAAGTCAGCCGTCAAGTGTAACTTTTTTCGCGATGTTTCATATTTTGGGCGGGAACAAAATCATTCATTCAACTCTGAAATTGTCTCCGCAAGCGTCTTATCCCAAATCGTCGTATCGTTTATATAACTCAGCCGTGTAGTTTAGATAACTCAGCCGTATCGTTTAGATAACTCATCCATATCCCAAACATACCCTAAAATCGAAAAATTGAATTCAAGTACTTTAAAAAGTTATATTGAAGATCATCTAATCAATATTATGTGAATATAAATGAACTGAATATGTATAGCTTCTTGAATTTTCAAGTTGAGACTTTAATTTGATCTTGAGTTATATGTTCTCTTACAATCACTTATTCAAATATACCCTAAACTCAAATTTAGTTGATATATGTTCACTTTGTTATGAACTTAAGGTTTAGGAATCTGCAAATTGTGTGTATTATTAATCAATCATAAGGTGTCCTTATATATGAGAGTTACAAAGAGATAAAAGGAAAGACATAAATATGGAAAATGTACAAATACAAGGAAAAGGAAATAGGGTTTCCTTTTCTCTAAAGTCTAAGCCGCCTCTCTCTCCTCTTCATGCGGCCGCCTCTCTCTCTCTCTCTCTAGGGTTGGGCCGTCTCTCTCTCTCTCTTGGTATTGGGCCGGTTATAGACCGGACCGGTTATGGACATCCATCATATGGTTTATAACACTCCCCCTTGGATGTCATAACCGTACAGAGTTCGTAATACGCTTTGGATGTTGCCTCATTAAAACCTTACCAGGAAAACCCAGTGGGACAAAACCATGGTTAAGGAAAAAGAGTACAACACGCATTACTCCCCCTGTTCTGAACATCACTGAAAATCTTTCAATCTACGTATCCCAATCTCCGTATATGTCCTTCAAGTTGGCGCATCCCAACCTGATGGTTGAGCTTCATGGATACCAATGATTAATGGTCTCAATATCAAGGCAAGGCGCCAATAGTACTTAAGGTTAGGGACGTGTATGTCTTTAGTGCCTTATGGTCGAACATGAGCTAAACATATAGGAGATTCTCGGCAAGAACACATGTCCGGCCTAGTATGGCTTGTTTATTACATCAAGGCGCCAATGGTACTTGGGTAATGGACTTTACCGGACCAAAGACATATTTCTTGTCCTTCTTGGGACCAAAGGATCCGTGTCCAAGTCAGGGATATTCACGACCATGTCCTTCTTGTGGAC
>NC_027750.1:40793840-40794257 GCF_000695525.1 Brassica oleracea var. oleracea
CCCCGTTTCCATTCAATCCAATTTGTTCTACGAGTGCGCACTCTTATACTAACGTGGGTTCATGATCCTCGCTTATATTCATAAATTCAAGTGCTACATTATATGCAAATAAATCATCTTATGTCAACATTCTTTATTGGTTCCATTATGTTCCAGACATGGTATAATTGATTGAGATTCATTATTATCAGGACCTTTAATACTTTGCAGCTTGGCGTCCCAAGCTACATTGTTTGGTACTTGTACCTTAGAGCCGGCCGGCCATATCTCCATGTCTGGGATGGTTTCCTTAGTAACCTCGGATTTGGATTTTGATTATCATTCTTTTGCACCTTTCTTTTGTTTCCGAGGATTATTATGTTTTGGAACCTATTGGTCTATCTTGTATAGACTCTGTAGCAACTTGACTGTGTCTCT
>NC_027750.1:40794443-40795512 GCF_000695525.1 Brassica oleracea var. oleracea
TCCGAGGATCTTGCCAAGACAATGATGGTCGATGCCATTCTGTTTCTCTTACCAGCTTATTATTTTCTCCCCCTAATGTTGGGTAGTCGGATTCATTAAACTTGCAATCCGTGTTCTTGGCCACTAAATAGATCACCCATATTTGGCTCAAGTTACTTCATTATTTGTGGGAGATTCATATCCAACATATATCCCCATCCTCATCCTCTTCTAAGGATCTATCTTAGACGGCACATATATTTGTGGTGGCTTATCCAAATATCTCAAGATGGTATATATCTGGCTTATGACCCGTAATAAATTTGAGATGAGAATATCTATGCTCACTTAATGGTCTGATGCTTATTAGTTAAGGTGCATGTAAATTCGTGTGTCCCCAAGCCTTGGACTGAGAGTTTGGACCTATGGGTAATGGCCAATACAGATTTATAAAAGGATGCAGCCAAGCTATATATAGCATGGACATGTGCGGATTTGTCCTCACTGCCCCCTCATGGACATACTATAATCTTTAAGTGCTTTGGGACAACATGGCCTAATGATTTTCCCTTGTGTTCATGCTACACACGTGAGATTCTATGGGAAAACTCTTTGTACATTTTCCAATATCAATTTCGCATCACGTTTTGGACCAGGATGGCCAATCCGGTCATGCCATAAAGTATATAATTTTGTGGGTAAACCATTCTGGTTACCATGACTTTTGCCTCTATCATACTGATCTTGGCATAGTAGTCTAGATCATTAGGGAATGCAGGTATAGTCTTTAGGAGCTAATATGGCCTTGGTGATTTTCATAACTCTGAAGGAATTGTTGTTTCATTTTGCCCATTGTATCATTGTGGAAACCATTCTTATATCTCTATATTTTATAGTCTCAATGGGTTTCTCTGGGTGAATATAAAACACCTAAATGCTTGCCCTTATACATATCTGGCCATAGACCTTAATATGTACCATACCCGCAATTTATAAACTCATATTGGCGTTTTTAATAAAATCATTCATTCCTTTTATTAAGTTTTAATAAAACAAGTTCGAAGAAATGAAAACATAGAAATGAAAAACA
>NC_027750.1:40795673-40796253 GCF_000695525.1 Brassica oleracea var. oleracea
ATGCTTGGGAGTCCTACAAGTCTTAGCCCAATGATTGTTCATACCATACCTATGGCACACGGATTCGTCTGGTTTGGTCGAGTGTTGGGGTTTAAATGAAGATCCATGGCCGCGACCATGACCTCATCCAAATGAGCCATGGTCTCGACCATTTCCTCGCCCGAGGCCAAAAGATCTTCGACCGCGTCCACGTCCGTTCGACTTGTCTCGACCACGGCCATACTGGCCGTTTCCTTGGACATGGTTGGACTCTTTATTGTCCTCTGTCGTGTGTGCCTCAGGTAGTGGAGCTGATCCAAGAGGTCTCATCTGACTGTTTCTCATCAATAATTCATTGTTCTGCTCAGCGAGCAAGAGACAAGAAATAAGATTAGCATAGGTCTTAAAACCATTCTCACGGTACTGTTGTTGTAACAGCACATTGCTTGCATGGAAAATGGAAAAGTTTTTCTCAACCATATCATGTTCCATAATACTTTCACCACACAGTTTCATTTTAGAAACAATCTTAAACAGTGCAGAGTTATACTCGTCCACAGACTTATAGTCTTGGATCCTGAGATTCGTCCAATCAAACCGA
>NC_027750.1:40796385-40808092 GCF_000695525.1 Brassica oleracea var. oleracea
TTGGATTTCAGGATGATCTTAGCATCGAGCGCCCATTGAAGGTAATTATCTCCAGAGAGATTTAGGGCAGTGAAATCCAGGTTGTTGATTTTTGACATCTGAAATCATAGATTAATATATTTATGTCTTTAGGAATAGGGTTTAAACGAATAGGGTTTTAGGTTTAAACAATCAATCAATGCGTCACGGCCAAGATCTATGCCTCTCGGCCAATAAGCATGCCGCACGGCCATGAATGCAGTCGGTTCAATCTTATGCATTTAGTTTGTCATGTAATTGCAATCCTAACATACATTGTTTCTATATGATGCAATCAATACAAACAAACCTCTCGGCCAAACAAAAGAACAAGCCACACGGCTACTTGATTTGATTCAATACCATTCCTAGAAAAGTTCTAAGTGCAATTTGCAATCAATCAATTGTGATCAAATTAGGGTATGAATGCAACAAGGCCACACGGCCACAAGGTATGATCAAGAACTATTAACCTAGAATGCAAAAAGGCCACACAGCCACAATTCAGATTCGATTTCAAAATAATTTAGACTAGGTTATTAGGGTTTCAGTTTAAACAATCTAAACAATCTTAATTCATTCAGATTCAAATTTAAACAATCTTAGCAATAGTTCTAGGTGATCAAATCAATCAATTAATATTAAATTTAAACAATCAAAATCGATTTTCAAAATTAGGATTTTAGGGTTTCGATTTGATTAACAAGCAATTACAATTTCAGGATGATCAATTCAATCTTAATCAACATTCAATCAGTTTTAATTAATCAGTTTTTCGAATTTGGGTTTAGGTATTTTCGAAAATTTGATCTTAGATCAAAGAGATTTGTTTTGAGATTCAAAACCTTTAAAGCTTTGATTTTAATTGATCAATGGATTAATCTCGATTTTAGGGTTTAGGGATCGAACTTATAGAGCTTCTATTTACTCATTAGGGATTGATCTATTATCCTATGGCTTTTATCTTTAGAGATTAGGTTTTATGGTTTCATTCTTTACAAGCAATCCAAATTTAATTTTCATGTTCTTAGAATTCGAATTTACCTTTAGTTTTAGTAGATTGTTGAAACCGGACTACCAAGATAATGAACCTCGAGCTGGGTAGGAACGCGAGCTGGACGCGAGCTGAACACGAGCTGGCCTGGATGCGAATGGATTGAGGTTGGAGACGCGAGCAGCTGATCTTCGAACGGGAGCTATTGCAGTCGGGATCGCGAGCGGCTCTGATGCGAACGGAGCGCTTGCAGTCTGGAACGCGAGATGTCCTTGATGCAGGATGGAGCTGAGTTTGTCTAGGATCAGGAACGCCTTGGGGCTGGAGCTGATCAGGTAGACACGAGCTGGGAACGGAGTCGCGAACGGATTAGGGTTCGTCGGTATCGTCGGGTTCGGATTAGGGTTTTAAAGCAAATTGTCGCGCACTGTATCTGTGCGCGAGGGCACGTCGGTGGTCAGATCGACAAGCAGTTTACACTGACTGATTCGTCTCGGCCAGGGCTTCGATTTGATATCTTGATCGTTTTGTGGGTCCTCACGGTTTGGGGGAACGGCCTCTTTGAAGTTCCGAGGCAGATTCCTTTTCGTTTTAGGGTTTTAGGGTTTTGTTGATTTGGTTTTAGGTTCAGGGTGTTAAAGGCTATCGTGCTGATAACGTGTTATAAACTTAAGGTTTAGGAATCTGTAAGTTGTGTGTATTATTAATCAATCATAAGGTGCCCTTATATATGAGAGTTACAAAGAGATAAAAGGAAAGACATAAATATGGAAAGTGTACAAATACAAAGAAAAGGAAATAGGGTTTCCTTTTCTCTAAAGCCTAAGCCGCCTCTCTCTCTCTCTCTCTCTAGGGTTGGACCGTCTCTCTCTCTCTCTTGGCATTGGGCCGGTTATAGACCGGGCCGGTTATTGACCGGGCCGGTTATGGACATCCATCATATGGTTTATAACACACTTATATATGTTCTTTTACAATCATTTATACAAATCTACCCTAAAACTCAAATTCAGTTGATATATGTTCACTTATATATGTTCTCTTACAATCACTAAACTATAGCCTTCATTTTCTTACAATTGACAGAACTTAGCCTCCTCATCTCTCTCTCTAACTCTTTCTTTTTCTACAAAACGACGAATCCAATGAAGAGGAAGCAGCAGGATGTCAGATCACCATACATGACACTGGAACAGAGAAAGCTTCATCTCTAACCGACCATGATCGAAGACGACAACCACTGCTATAAATCTGTCTCAGATTTTTGAGTTTTTAGATCTATGTTGTTTATGCGACTAATTTGTCTCTTGAATGGTATAAGCCAGCTGTAACGTTTCTATAATTCAGCCGTCGAGTGTAATTTGTTTCGCGACGTTTCGTATTTTGGACGGGAACAAAATATTTTGGACATGAACAAACTCATTCCTTCAACTCTGAGCACAATACTAAAACTTTAATCTTTTCTTAAATTTGAACCTGAATCCCTAAACTATAGAACTATAAGGTTATAAAAATTATAAACTCAGCCGTAACGTATGCATAAGTCATATGTAATTTGATTATAACTCAGCCGTAACGTATGCATAACTCAGTCGTAACGAATCTGAATAGTATAAGCCAGCCGTAACGTTCATATAACTCAGCCATCGAGTGTAATTTGTTTCGTGACGTTTCATATTTTGGGCGGGAACAAAATCCTTCCTTCAACTCTGAACACAATATAAAACTTTAATCAAATTTGAACCTCAAACCCTAAACTATAGAACTATAAAGTTATAAAATTATAAAGTTTTATCTTTTGAACACAATATTAAAACTTTAATCTTTTCGTAAATTTGAACTTCAAACCCTGAACAATAGAACTATAAAGTTATAAAAAATTATAAACTCTGCCGTAACGTATGCATAACTCAGCCGTAACGTATGCATTATTCAGCCATAACGTATGTGTTGGAGGCTCACTGTATGAACTAAAGTTATCATATTCAGATGACGCACCATCTGAGTCATCAAACATATAAAATCAGCTTTCAAATTCATCATCTTCTTCGTCTTCTCTCATTTTCTTACTTTTTTGTTCAACTCTCTTCTTTTCTTACAATTTACAGGACTTAGCTTCTTCATCTCTCTCTTTGAGTCTTTCTTCTTCTGCAAGACGACGAATCCAATGAGAGAAGGAGCATTCTTGCAGGATGTCGGACCGCCATACATGACACTGGAGGAGAGGAAGCTTCTCTTTAACCGATCATCATCGAAAATGATGACGACTGCAGTAGATCTGTCTCAGATTTTTAATTTTCTTAAATCTATGTTTATAAACCTAGTTGCGGAAACAATAATTACAAGATCCATAAGATCTCAGAGAAAGATGAAGAATAAGATGAAGAAGATAGATAAAAAGATGAAGAATAACATAGACCCTTATTTTACTGTTGTAACATTAGATTAGTGATGACATGACAAATCCGAGTTGATGACATGGAAAATCGGTTAGTGAGCCGCCAAACGAATATATAACTCAACCTAAATAAATCAGCCATCATGTACAATGTAAGTCAGCCAAAACGTGTATACTATTTCAGTAATTAATCTTTTGCTAATAAATCAGCCGTAATTAGGATGCAAAATCATAAGTCAGCTGTATCGTCAAATAAATCAGCCGTCAAACGAATGTTATTCTAGTAATTAATCTTTCGCTAATAAGTCAGCCGTAAATAAGCTGAGTTTACTGTAAATCCATCCAATTATGATTGATTAAATATAACTCAGCCGTAACAACATCCCATAAGTCGGTCCTAAATTCAATAACTCAGCCAGTCGATGTTCATTAACTCAGCCGTGGAAACATAACTCAGCGATGTCTTAACTATAACTCAACCGAATTTTCCAGAAATCAAATCGCCGATGTATAAGTTAGCCGTAACGCGTGTACGTAAGTCAGTCGTTATTCCATAAATCAGCCAGATTTCTGTAAATCAGCTGTAACTAACAGCTGACTTATGTTCTTAAGTCAGTTGTTTTCTCTTAAATCAGCCGTGTTGTTTAATTCAGCCGCAACGTAGCAATAACTCAGCCCTAACTACGTATATAGCGCTTTACGGCTGACTTAATGAAAACACGAGATCAAATTCCTACGTGGCGCCGGGTTTTTGCTTATGTGGCACTAAAAAGTAATGACATTCTTGTAAATACGTTTTTTCTCATAACACAAAAAAGGGCATGCTTGGTTTTAAAAAAAATGACAGTAATAAAAAAAAAATGTGTATGCTTCTAGTCAATTGTCCTAAAATACGTAGTATGAGTTATTGGTTGTTGTATTTTAATAGATTTGAAAATCCGAACTAAATCTAGTGTTATTGGTTCTATGATTTTCAAATCTGTATTAAAATCATGTGTTATTGGTTTAATGATTCATAAATTCTGTATCAAATCAAGTGTTATTCAATCGTACGGATTTACTAATATATTTGATTTTATAATGGATTTGAATGGATTTCTTTGGATTTTTTAGTTAAAAATACAAAGACTCAAATCCGAGGAAAAACCTCCAGATTTGCATATTTTACTTGGATTTATAAATACTCACCTCGTAATGTTTGAGTAAACTTCCGTTTATATTACTGAAAACATTCAAGTTAATAAAAATGTTAAAATCTAATTGAAGTTAATTGATTACTATACAGACGGCACTAAATGTTGAAAGAGGAAATGCAATCAAGTTTTTAATGAATTAACAAAGTAGGTCGAAAATATTGTTCATTTAGAAGTAAATCGAAGTCGAAAAAGTTATAAATGCCAGGCGGGCTCGACTATCAAATCAGACTCGGTAAACGAGAAAATATCGCGTTTGCTAGTTTATCTCTTTAAAATATCTCTCTAGAAGTTTAATGAGAAAATTGGTCCCTCCTTCCATCGAGTGAGGTCTCCTTTATAGATGAGGGATGTTTCAAATATGACAAATGACAGCTCGTCATCTTTTGTTAATGAGGTCATATATTTGTTGCAACTTGGATACAACATGATTTGTCCCAAGACATCTAATGCTGATTTGACTATCTCATCTTTACTCGTTGATTTGTCGAGCAAGTTTCTGTGGTGAGTTATCCCGCGAGCATGGGCTCGTTGTCGAAAGGTCTCGTGTTGTCAGGTTTTGTTTTCTACCGTATTGGACCTTTGTTCTTGCTTCAGGGTTTTAAAACGAGATGAGCCTTTTTTCTAATTTAGACCAGTCATTGATGCGAGTGGTGTCCAAGGAGAATGATGGAAGTGCTATCGAGTAAGAAAATCAATAGTGTCACACGAGGATGCCACAAACGGTAAGGCTGAGGTATGAATAGAAAATAAGTCACCATTGTCATAAGCATGACAAACTTTAGATGTCTCTTTATGTAGAGTTTTAGATAGAATCTTCTCAGGTTTTACCTTCCTTAGGTTAAGGATTATAATTTCAATTTGATTATCGTTTCAGGTTAGATGATCAAGATCAATACGCATAAAAGACACAAAACGCTTTGTCCACCCGGTGTTCGTTGATCTACTCACCGGGGAGGGAGATGGTATTCCTTAACTGCTTCACTATAGGATTTGATCAAGTTACACAAGTACAACAATGGTGAATCTTGCGTACAATCGAGATAACATATGAAAGAGTTTAGCGAGTTTATCACTTCCAATGTGAAGCCAGAAAGTCACTTCCGGAATGATCCAATCTGATCGTGTACCGCTTTCGTGACTCTGTCGATCTTCACCCTCGTGATCTCCAAGCTAAGTCTTCTCCTCTCTCTCTCTCTTGATCTCTGTATTTTTGATCTTCTTCTCCACTTGATTTCCTGAAACGCACCGTTTCACTTAGCGAGCAATCCTCAAGGCTTTGGGCTGAAACTTGGGCGTTGTTCTTTGTTGCAGGTTTCGTGAGAGCTTAAGCTGTGGAACAGGAAGCCCATTTGGAGTTTGGCTGAACTTAACCCACACTTCAAGTAGTTTAAGTTTTCTTTGTTAGTTTACAATTGATTTTGGTCATATTATTTAAGAGTCGTGTCTCTAGGTTGAACAGTTGTGTCTCATTCTGGAGAGTCACAGTGTTTACTTAAGTATTTGTAAAACTATATAAGTGTATATGTGTTATCTCAGTAAAACCAGAAGTTTCAGTTTTTCATTTTACGTAACAGAGAAAGTTGTTTGTGTGCAATCTCAATTCTCGTTTGAACACGAAACACGTTAATTTTATCTGGGTTCCGATAACTTCTTAACATGGTATCACATATAAGTTTATTCAAGGGTCAAGAGAAGCACAACTCACACAAGTAAACACACAAGAAATTGCACAAGTAACCGCAAAAGAAACCGCACAAGGAAACAAAGAAGCACAAAAGTTTTCGGATACGATCTAAGAAACAAATGATTCCTATGCTCGATGGGGATGATTACGATTTCTAGCGTATTAAGTTGACGACCATCTTTTACACCAGAAAACTGTGGATGGTGATGTAACAAGGGATTCCTGATGAACCGAAACAAGTGGAGAAAACTCCAAAAGTGTTACAGTTAAGTGTTCAACATGAAGAAGCAATCACATAAGACACATCGGCACTGCAAATTCTGCAAAAAAGCCGTGTCTTATCAGATTTTCTCTCATATAGCATAAGCAAAAACTTTTAAGGAGGCGGGATACAATGTTATCCGAATTTCAAGGGACACCACAAGTACGATTGATCAAGTTACAATCGATAAGGAGGGAGTACGAAGATTTGAGAATGAACGAAGGTGACGATATCAAAGCATTCACCAAAAACTTAATTGATCTTGAAAATATGTTAAGTGTTCATGGTGAAGAGAAGTTGGACTATCAAATTGTCCAGAAAATTCTTATGTCTCTCCCAAAGAAGTTCGATAGCATTGTGGACATACCAATGAAGCATAATATTTGAACCTATGGGGAAGAATATTATAGACATACCAATGAAGCACAAAAGTTTTCGGATACGATCTAAGAAACAGCGATGATAGTGAGCAAGAAACAATGGAGATATGGCATAGAAAATTTGGCAATGTGGGGAATTCAAGGGTGCAACAAATTCAAAACAAGAAACTGGTAAATGGTTTGCCAAAGTTCCAAGTCAACAAGGAAACATGTGGATCATGTAAACTTGGAAAGAAAACAAGATAAGCTTTTCCAAAATAATCTCAAAACCAAAAAAAAAAAAACTTTAGATTGTTCACATAGATGTTTGCGGTCCAATGCGAAGTATCTCACTTGATGGCAGCCAATATTTCCTATTGTTCGTGGAAGATTATATTTACTTTGGGTATATTTTCTCAAGAACAAGTCTAAAATTGTCTTAATGTTTAAGAAGTTTAAGGCTATGGTGGATACTCAATGAGGATGTAAGATCAAAATACTTCGATCTAATGGTGGTGAAGAATTTGCCTCGAGTGAGTTTAACAAGTTATTCTGGACAGTGGAATCAAGAGGCAAGTCACAGTGTCATATTTGCCTCAACACAATGGTGATGCATAACGTAAAGATCGATCATTAGTGGAGATGGAAAGAACCATGATTGCTGATCAAATACTCCCACATAAGTTCTGGGCAAAAGCAGTATTTACATAAAACCAATGTACATACATATGTTATGCTTGTGTTTCAAAAAAACTTAATGGAAACTATTTCTAACATATTATATGTATTTTTACAAGGTATCTATATATATAGAAAATATCAAGTATTGCTAGACAAAACATAATTAATGGTTAGTTTTTATTTGTTTACTAATGTTTTTTCTATTGAATTATATCCATATATATTTACTTTATTATTTTCTAGATGGCGTTGCAAACCTTTATGGACTGTCCACTTGTGTTGTACTTTTCAACTAGACGACTAAAATCTTTACAATGTTCACAAACTCTTCGGCGTTTGAAGCATTGTAGATATCGACGAGAATCTCAATGAAGTTCAGACACCAGAAGCCATGAAATCAACATATTCTATTTTATATGAACATCTTCAATACATTATCTACCTCGCTGAGGACGAGCTCAAAGCCATCAGTTTAGAAGTTCAAATCTACCTCAACAACAATGATCAAAATATCATCTCTTACAATCAAACGCTTGATGAGAGTGGTGGAAAGAAAGAACATGTTAAATCTCAACTATATTTGGGAATAAACTTACTGTCAACGATAACAAAAGCAATGTACCATTATTCTTTAGTCCTTTCCAGTTTCTGAAACGTATCAATATTCTCAAAATTCTTACATTAATAGTTGCAATTAGGTTAAAAAATGTCTATAATTCTCTTGCATGTGAAAATTCATGCAAAGAGATTCTAAACATTAACAATACCTAATTGGCTTGAGTTACAATCGATATTCTTACTATCATCATAACAATGAATTTAGTAGTCAAAACTAGCATTGTAACAAGATGATGATGGCCAAATAACATTCACAGGCCGTAAATATTTATAGGATATCAAATCATCAAGAAAATGATGTTCAGAAGTAAGATGAACAAACCTAAGTACACACTTTAAGATTCTTCATTGTTATCGTTGTGGATAAATTGGGCATATTTCTTCAGCATGCTTTAATGGTAGAATACCTCACAAGTTTAGAAAGAAATACTTAAGAGAAATATATCAAAGAAGATATTGTCGAACTAAATCAATGTCACTTGAATTTTGCAACGACCAAGTCACCTAAGTCAACCAACCCAAACAATTGTAAACTAATGGTTAAATTTTAGGTATTACGGTTAGTTTTGTGCAACGCATACATCTTGGATTGATTTGTGGTTTGTACTCCTTTATACAACTATTTATCATATGTTCTTTATTTCATTATTTCAATAATATGATTAATACATATTTGAAGTTCTTATTTGGTACATGACTATAAGACTACATAACATGTTCATAATACATAGTCATACCAAAAAAAAAAGAATATGACGCAATCATGCAAAAAATATAAACATTGATTTCTAAGCTTCATAGCTCACCAAGTCTTTCTCACAATCATTTATAATGAATTTGCTATCTTATATCTCTTCTATATAGACTATATTCATTTTTCAAATTTAATGTATGTCCTTCTCATATATCCAATAATAGATTCACAATAGTTTTTTTTTTCTTTTTACACATAAAATTTCCCTTATTTAAAAAATGACTTATCTCCTTAAAATCGATATACATAACTCATATTTGTATTCGTTAAAAAATATTCATTCTGTATTTTATGATTAGAATCTTTTTTTTTAAATCATTTTGACAACGCGGAAAGGTATTCTTAGATTTTCAATTGTCTTTGATGTTCTAATCATAAAAGTTTCTCCACATCTACAATTTTTTTTGTATGGCTCTAATCTTTTTATTATCACATTGTCTATAGAATTAAACTTGTTCCTCAATAAATTATTATATCAATCTCATTTTTTAAAATGATGCATTAAATAAGGAAAAATATCTAAAATAACATTTTAATATCAAAATGGCACTTAATAATACAATTTTGAAAATAGCACTCATTTGATAAGAAACTAAATAAATTAATCTAACTTCTAAACCCTAATGATATACATACTCCTAAATACTAAGCTCTAATCACTAAACCCAAACCTAATAATATACAATAAAAATATTTTTAAATTTTAATTAGAGCTATTTAAGAATTTTCATTTGTACTATTTTAAGAAAAGGATAGCTTGAGCTATCCTATGGTATTTCTCTTTAAATAATTACATAGTTGTTGGAGGGTGGGCCTTCGGTTCCTCCCGCGAGTTGTCCCATAGATGAAAAAACCGCTGACCCATTCAAACTGGAAGACCCATGACTGAGCCCAAAAGGGGAAAATGCGATCACTAGGGATGGGATAACACAACAAAGGAGTTTGGGAAACTTTGGCCTTAAACCGATCATACTTGATCCATATAATCCAACCTATATAAGTAGCAAAAACAAGGATGACATCGCCGAAATACCCTCTGACACCCTACTATGGGAATAGAGCAATATCATTCAGCAATCAGGTGTTTATAATTTGGAGGGAAAAATGGAAGGGAGAAGCTTTAATAAATAGGCATTGAATGGAAGATCCGCAAAAGTGGCCAGAAAAAATAATGAACAGTTAACTCTCCTGACGATATGTTCTACTATGTTCCTCAATTTAAACTTTCATCCACACTTTTCATCTTGTGTACACACTTTATTAAACGAAATATTTTGCCCCTCTACTTTGATACAAAAATTGTTTGTAAGCCAAACCGTCATATTGACACTCAACAATTGGCTCCCACCATGGGACATACAAATTTCCAATGAACGAAGTAAGATCATGACCACCAAGAAATCATTGCAGCGACCAGCCAAAACAGCGGAGTGACCAAACACAGGGATTCAACCGGAGACTATGACGGAGACTGGGAAGGCCGGGCAGGCTCCCACCGAAAAAATGTCAACCCTCTCTGGCCGCCATTGATGCATTAATAGCTAACACCACTGACACGCCAATTCCAACTGCAGTCATATCAATCACTATGGTTTTTACCACTTACCATGGTATAAGTCCTTTTTAGAGTCTTTATATTGTGTTTCGAGTCTGTTTTAAGGTATTTCCAGGTCTAGGTATGTTTTGGAGCATTATGGAGAATATGGAGCCATTTAGAGTTTAAAGTGAAGAAAACCTGTAGCTTTACAGAAAAGTAGAAGTGGGAGTTGATATTTTGATATCAAGACGATCTACACCCCATTGGTGTCGGTCGACACTCATGTTTTTTGACGTGGCCGACTGAAGCTTCAAGAATTGCACTTTGTCTCAGAATTTTTCCTATTTGGAAAAAGATCCCTAGATGTGTTTATCCTAAATTTATCTATTTTCCAGCCTCTGTTTAGGCTAAGCTTTATTTTACTTAGAGAGGTTTTTGGAGAGAAGATTGAGACTCCTTCAAAGATTGATTGGAACTTCAGTATTTCTTACTCTTATATGTTCATGCAATCCATTCAGACTTTTGCTATGTTTTGCATGATCATGTCTAAGTAATCATGACCTGGTTAGATTTAGGAATTTTCTTGGGTATTGATGAACTTGTTATTTATAGAACTGCTAGGCTAATCTTATTGCATCCTTCACCATAATTAATCTTATTGCTTGTTTCTGGAATTATTAACTAGAAACCTGATCTTAGGATATTTGAGAAACACAAGAGTGAAATCAACACCTGAACTGGATCATGCTGAGCTAAGTTGATAGTACAACAAGAGTTGGTCTAGGACTTAGTGAACATATCGAATTGGTAATTAGTACTTCCAACAAGAGTTGGACATCGATGATTTAGACATCTGATAATAATCGCAACGAGAGTTGGATGGCTTCCTTATGAACTCGAGTTCTAGGACTGGTATTCATAAAACCTTTAGAAACTATTTATTTAATTTCTAATTACCTGTTTGATATCCGTAGATCTAGCGCTTTTCCCATCTATTCAAACCAATTTTATTGCTTTATTTTGATTTGATTAATGCTTTCATTGCCTAGCTTAACATATAAATTTATAGTTTATTGTGTGATCCACGACCCTTATGGATTCGATCCCTATATACTGCAATCAATCTCTTATTTGAGAGAGTTTCTCTCAGGGTAATTTGAGCATCGGTAAATTTGGCGTTGGGATTATTGGTGGGGAAGAAGCAAT
>NC_027750.1:40808118-40812511 GCF_000695525.1 Brassica oleracea var. oleracea
GGGGGGGGGGGGGGTGTTTGATTCACTGTTAGACTAGGTGAAAAGGTTTAGTCCAGGTTATCGTTTCTTTTTTTACTTATGAACTTTTCTTGTGTCTTTCATGTGCATGCCCATCAATACCAGAAGCAACAAAAAAGGTTTTCTCTTTGTTATCCCGGATCCAACTCAGTTAGGACGTGTGATCCGCAAGCAAAAGCGTATTGCATCGATCGACACCTCTCAAGTGTCGATTGACACAACTCGTAACTCATCATCGATTGATACACCTTTGGCGTCGACCGACACTAACCTGCAACAGAAAGAAATGGTTGCGCCAATTATATTGATTCAGAATGCTGATGGAGTCCTGCATGATCGTGATGGTCATCTGCGTAATTCAGCAAGACAAAGATAGATGATCAGTAAGCTGTAATCCATGAACCTGAAGTTGAAGCTGAGAATGTTGCAGCAGCTGTTGATGCTCCAAATGATAAGAATGATGTGATAGTTCGACCCATAACATTGGTTGATTACAACAGACCAAATCAGTACTACATCAACATATCTACTATTTGTCCTCCTACTTTCCAGAGGCACGATTTCGAGCTGAAGCCGGCATACTTCACACAACAACCTTATCATGGGCTCCCACAAGAGAATCCTATGAACCATCTTGAGATGTTCGAGAATTTTGATTCTGCTATTAAAGCCAACATAGTTCCTGATGACTACCTTCTCTGTAAGCTCTTTAAGTACTCTTTTGTTGGAGATGTTTTTTACTGGCTTAAGCAGCTACTACCAGGTTCTCTTACATCCTGAACAGCCATCAAAAAACCATTCATGTGAATTTTTTTTGATGGCGCCTGATCTGAAAAAACATGATCTCCATGTTCACTCAAGGACCCAATGAATCATTCAAGAGCTTCTACATCATATATAGATGATTTCATAGGGACTGTCCACACGATGGATTCAATGAGGTACAACTATTTGGTACCTTATTTAGAGGTCTAGCCTTGGTCTATTAGATGAGGCTCTAGACATATCTAGTGAAGTGAATTTCAACACCATGAATCTACAAGAAATTGTGAGACTTATTGAAAACATGGCATCTAGCAATGGTACCAACAATACTGGACACTACATGAATGCTATCATTTAGGATGATTTCTGGCAAGTAGTGAAACATGGGGAGTGGGGAGAAGGGGATTTTCAGGTTGAAAGCTCGATGTCACTCGGTAATACGCATTGGTGTCGGGTGTCACAACCTCAGTGTCGATCGACACCCTTTGAGGATTTTGACTACTCGCAACAAGCATCTAATGTTGAACGACACCCTATGGACATTGATCAACACCCTTCTGGAACCTCTGCTAGTGTCGATCGACGCCAACTAAATTCTGATCGATACTCAGCGAGTGGCGATCAATATTCAGATAGTGTCGGTCGACACCATCTGGAAGAGTATGGATCCGAATCAATGATCTATGAGCAGGCTTCTGAGGGAAAGGTTTCAATTTGATAGAGAAAGAGGAACAAGGTTCCAAAACCTCTGAGGAAGGAAGCTAATAAGAAGCAGTTTGATGCTTTTGTGAAGAGGGTGACGAGGGTTCCCAAGGATGAATCTTTTAAGGATACTTCCTACAAGTATAGGATTGTTATGTTTTTAGGGAGAGTAAGGAGACAGAAGAGGACATCATGTTGTTGTTCCACACAGTCAGAAGCAGGATGAGGAAAAACAACATATTGAAAAAGAAGAGTGATCTAGGGAGGTTTGTGGTCCCACGCCCAGCAGCAGATTATTACTATCCAAATACTTTGTGTGACACTGATTCTTCCGTTGGTATCATGCCTAAAGAAATAGCTGAGTTGTTGGGATGCAAATAGAATCATCTTATGATACCTTCACCTTTGTAAACAGCTCCAGAGTAAATTCAACAGGGATTATCAGGGATCTGGAGGTAGAGACTCGATATGTTGAGATTTCATGTAATGGACATCCACATAGAGTAGAGTACCTCTTTTCTTCATGGAAGGGATTTCACAGCTACATTTGGAGTAGTTTGCGATGCAGAAAAATAAGTTGTGTCTTACATGCGTCTACAAGAAAATATTCTGTGATCCTATTCGTGGGTCTAAGGGCAAGGAAACCATGTCCTACATTCAACTTAGTGAGGATTCAGCCTTGATAGTAGTTGTGGGGATTGATTCAGATCATGAGATTGCAGGTTCGGGATCAGTGTCAATCGACACTCCATTGGTGTCAGTCGACACCATGCAGATTTCAGAACGGATCAAGGCTAAAAAGTTTGAGTCTGCTGCTTCGTTGAGCCTTACTCCCTACATAAACAAAAACGCTACATGGAACTACGGTGCCTCCTATTATCAAACTCCAACAGTAGTAACACAAGGAGACAAGTTAGAGGCTATGTTGAACCATATATTGGAAGTGCAACAGTAGATGATAGCAAAGTTCAACTGGAAGTTGGAAACTCAATTGGATCAAACTATTGAGGTTGTAAGAAATCAAAAAGAGTTGAGAGACAAAAGGGAAGATGCTATAAGGAGCTTTGTGGGCTGTTGGTTTGAGATTACTGAAGAAAATGTTGAGACTTGTTTTCCAACAACTTCTCATTTGCCTCGAGCCTGATCATGGACCCAAGAGTCAAGCTAAGACTAAAAATAAGCATTGATTGAGAGGCAACCTACTGTTAGGTGATTTTTTGATTTTACTGTTAAAAAAAAATGAGGAAGACAAGTCGAGCACTACTGTCAATCGACATTCACAAGGTGTTGGTCGACACCACCCATTACCACATAGAATATTGATCGGCAGTTAACTGTGTCGATCGACCCTCCTTCGCACGTACAAAACTCGTTTTCTCAATTACATTTATTTCAGTTTTAGTTATTATTTTTTGTCAATCTTAGACTGAATCACTGGGGACAGAGTTGTTTAAGTTTGGGAGAGGTATGGACTGATGCTATGTATTGTTTTATTCAGTCAAAACAGATTCAGTTGGAGATGATGAACTTTTTCTTGGAATCAACCCTCTAAACACTCTCTAGCACCATTCTCTGAGTTACTGATTGCATGGTGTGCTGAATGGAAACACAAAAGTGGATCTGCCTGCCAGTAACATCCACGCTTTCTATGAGAGTCTAGGGAAACCAAAGCTGACCTTCAACATAATATACTCAATTTGCTTTTCTTGGGCTTGGCATACACTGGATCGGACTTCTCGTTCAGGCCTAGAAGGCATGTCTGTGTGAGTATGGTTCCCCTCTCTTGACTCTTTCGATATATAAAATATTAAAATGATTTTCTGAAGAGTAGAGGGATATGAAAATTTACAAGGACTTGATAGACTACGGATTTGACCCATTTTCATCCATAGTTTATAGGTGTTTTTACTAATAATTATATTATTATAGAGTCTATTTATTATATTTATAAGATCAGGAATGTTTTGGAGATAAGTGATGATTTTGGAGCATTTTGGAGATATTTGGAGCAAGCACCCGAGATGACCATCGAGATTGACTATCAGTCGATGTTGGAGAGCTAGAATCGATCGATACACGAGACATGGTGTCGATCGACAGCGAAGCGCGCAGGAAGCCCGTTTGGTCACAGCCAATTTGAAGCCCAAGATTTCACTATTTTACAAGATTGCCCCTGACGAGTTTTTACCCTAATTATATAAGCTTTGCCGCCATGTTAGAGGCAAAGTGTGCTTTATTTGTGTTTCATTGTTTTATTGATAGATAGGATAGAAGATCCAAAGTTATAATTTTTGATTGAAACTCCATTGATATCTATATTATTATTCTATGAAGTTTTTATACTTAACTACTGCTATGAATTGCTTAGAATGTATGAGTAGTTCTCTTGTTAGATTTTAGGGTTTAAATAGGTTAGGAGGGATTAACCTCAATTATAGATTGCTGAGTTGTGATAATCATCTTTAGGATTTTTCATTAATGTCTGTTTCTAGATTAGCTACCTAGAGTCTGCCCTTGGATTGATTGATAAAAGCAATAGCTTAATTCTCATCCTGAAAACATTCTAATAGAGCTATGTTTCTTGCTATGAGCAAGGCGAGAGCTGATCTAGTTAGCTTAGTAAGCATTCATTCAACCTCCGCATAAAGCTTGACTAGAGCGCGTCGATCGATATCACACTTGAATAATCGATCGACGGTGCAAAAGGTGTATCGATCGATACGCCCATTGGAATATCGAACGACACTTTCTATAGATCAATATAACGAGAGTTGAGATCACAAATCTGGTTAATAGACAACAAGTAAATGCCCGCAAGAGCCGAAAGACTTGTTGATCAAATAGTTGAGCTTTATATTATCATGCATGCAACTCATTAGGCATCTATAGGATTATAATTCCAACTTTC
>NC_027750.1:40812645-40813589 GCF_000695525.1 Brassica oleracea var. oleracea
TGTGAATTTGATCCCTAAGTACTACAACTCGACCTCTTATTTGAGAGAGTATAAATCACTCCTTAGGGTAATTTGAGTGGTATCAAATTTGGCGCCGTTGCCGGGGAGATTTGATCGCCTATTTTCTAATTTTTGTTAAGTATTCTGACATAAATTTTTTCTCTTTGATTTTCAGGTACATGCCCAGCAGTACCAGAAGCAACAAGGAATCACAACTGATATTCTCACCAGATCCTGCAAGTCTGGAACGTACGATCCGTAAGGAAGCGCGCTCCCTATCGACCGATAACCTTCACCCGACATCGATCGACATTCCATCTCGAACATCAATCGATACTGATCCGCGAGCAATGGTTGCGCCGTCGACCGATTCTCGCTCACCCCTGTTGATCGACAACACAAACCTTCCGTCGACCGATACCCTTCACCCAAAATCGATTGACATTCCATCTCGGACATCGATCAATACTGAACCGCGAGACATGGTTGCGCCTTTGATACTTGTTCGGGACAACAATGGAGACCTGCATGACCTGGAGGGTCATCTGCGTAATGTAGCAGGTCAGAGAATAGATGCTCAGGGGGCTGCAATCCCTGAGCCTGATGCTACTACTACAGGTACTACCTTACCTGTAGATGGGGCTGCGCAACCCAGGACGGTGGCTGACTACAACCGTCCAGATCGCTACTACACCAACAGATCAGCCATCCTTCCTCCCACAATTGAGAGGGATTTTGAGTTGAAAGCACAGTACTGCACACTTGTGGGACAGTTACCCAACCATGGACTATCCCACGAGCATCCTATGGACCATCTAGAGAGGTTCGAGGATCTGATTTCTGCTATTAGAGTTGAGGGAGACTCTGAGGACTACCTATTATGCAAGCTTTTCAGATTTTCACTTGCTGGAGAGGCTCTGCATTGGCTCAAGCAGTTACAACCA
>NC_027750.1:40813768-40824086 GCF_000695525.1 Brassica oleracea var. oleracea
AGTACTTTCTACAGAGGCATCGCGGTGCAGTACAAGATGGCTCTTGATGCTTCCAGCAATAGAAACTTCAACACCAGGAATCCAGAGGAGGCAGTCAAGGTGATTGAAACCCTAGCATCCATCAATAGCACCAAGAACACTAATTTTGAGAGGAAGAGATTTGCCACCATCCTTGGGAATGATCAGATGGATGAGGTGAAGGCAAAACTGGACATTGTTCACAAGCTTCTCAAGAAGCAGGTTAGTTTTGTTTAATATGCAGAAGCTGTAGAGGGTAGAGCAGAGGAAGAAGAAGTAAACTACATTGGTGGAGCTGGATTCCAAGAAAACCATGGTGGAAACAGAAACTCCTATGGAAAAGGAGTAACTTCAACCAAAATTCGCAGTACCAGAAACCCTACAACAACAGCTACAGCAACAACATGAATTTTGGAAGTTCATACTACCAGAAGCCACTGCCGCCTACTCAAGAGAGCAAGATTGAAGAGATGCTCGATAGGGTTCTTGAGGCACATCAGCGAATGACTGTGGAATTCAATGGGAAGATAGATTCTGTCTACACCAATCTGAACACAAAGTTTGAGACTTTGAGCTCTCATGTGAAGAAGATGAAGATACAAGTTGTGCAGACAGGAGATGCTATTAGGAGGCAGAAAGCTTCAACAAGAGGAGTAGGGGATGATGTGATGAAGCACCACGTGAATGCCATTATTGAGGATGACTTTTGGCAAGTGGCAAAGGAAGAGATACTGCAAGAAGGCGATTTCGAGTTAGAAAATTTGATGAGTTTCGGCGGGTCACATTGGTGTCGATCGACACCAGACACCGAACATCGATCGACATACACCAACTCAAATCGATCGACAGGAGTACCAGAGCATCGATCGACAACGCCTACGGAGTCAACTGCGTCTCGCAATGCCGTGTAGATTCTAACTCACGAGGAGTTCACAGCAAAACACCCACATCCGGCCAACCCTGACAATCTCCGAATCGATCGACATGCCAACAACAACGTCGATCGACATTCAGAAGCTAATATCGATCGACAACCATCACCGACTATCGATCGACGTGCACCTATTACCTACCGAGTGCAGATGCCGAAGATAGATGTAGCACGACTTAACGCACTCAGCCCCAAACCTAAACCTTCAGAACAACCACCAGAGCATGTCAGGACACCTTTAGATGATATAGATGATCCCATGGAAGAAGATAAGGTTTCTACTGGAAGAACCTTAAGGAGAAGAAAGGAAAAAGTGGCAAAACATCTGAAGAGGGGGGCTAATGAAAAGGAAAAGGAAAATTTCCAAAAGAGAGTCTTCAGGATACCTCTACATAAGCCAATCGAAGAAGCTTACAGCCACAGATTGTGGATGTTCTTCAGAGAAACCAGAGAGAAAGAAGAATACATTAGAAGAATGTTTTGTGAAGCTAGAGAAAAGATGAGGAGAAGGATTACATTGAAGAAAAAGAGTGATCCTGGGCAATTTGCAATACCATGCACAGTACAGGGTGTTGAATTCCCACATGCCTTGTGCGACACAGTAGCATCAGTCAGCATCCTACCTAGGGTTATGGCAGACCATATGGGTCTGCAGGTGGAGCCTTCGCAGGAATTGTTCACTTTTGTGGAATGTTCCTAGAATAAGTCAGGAGGAATTGTGAGAGACCTCGAGGTGCAGATTGGCAATGCCCTAGTTCCAGTTGATTTCCATGTCTTGGACATCAAATTAAACTGGAACTCTTCTCTACTACTTGGGAGAGCCTTCTTGTCAACAGTAGGAGCAGTATGCAACTTGCAAACCAACCAGTTTTGTCTAACACTCATCGATCCTAATGCCCGCTACTAGCTACCATATCCTAGTCAAGAAGTCACAGACGATCTCCAGAAGAATCAATGATGCATGAATTATTGCAGCTTGCCACTGTGGAACCGAGTACGAATCTGACTACGCAGAATCGATCGACACTCATCCAGTTACGTCGATCGACACAAACCATACAAAATCGACCGACGCTGACAAAGAGAAATCGGTCGACACGTATCCAGATGAGTGGGAGAATAACTACTACAACCCCACTATTGACGCTTGCACAAGTCAAAATATGCATACAGACGAGTATGATGAAGACTTCGAGGAGGAACGAGCCATTGAGTACAGAGTCATCCTTGATGAGGAAGATAAACTCTTACATCATTCCTCTTGGAAAAGGAATGCACCATCGTTCGACATGACAAGCTTGCCATCGATCGACACTCAATCTCAACAACGATGCCGAAAGCGAGCATCGACAGACACTGCCTACTACAAATTGGTCGACACTGATTTCAACCGTGTGCGAGATGGAGACTACTCAATTGGTAGTTGGGCAGATGAACACAACCACGAGAGCTTTGCAGTAAAAACATTATCCTACACACCAGGAGCAGATAAACTACAAGATAGTTTCACAGACGAGGAACTGCTCAACATGCAAAAGCGCGATGATACAGATCAGATTCAAGCATAAGCTGCTTGGGAAAGAACTCGATCGATCGACACTCGTCACCATAAATCGATCGACACTCGTCACCATAAATCGATCGACAAGCTTCTTCAACAATCGATCGACACCAACAATACCACGTCGATCGACAACCACCCAATACCGAAAACCACTGTAAGCGAAAAAGATAAATTAGATAACCAGTATCTAACTCTATACGAATTTGGTATTTTCAGGGACCCTAATGGCTACGCAAAAGCCATAGACGGCCGCACACTACATGTATCTCGAGAAGATATCGCAGATATCCTTGAAACAGCCAATGGAGCAGACAATATTTTCATGCATCAACGCAGCAACCGAGAACAGAAGACTACAAAGGAGTTCTATGACACAGCTGGTGGCATAGAAAACAGCTTCAAACAACGATCTCGCCATACAACCCATCCATCGATCAACTTGACGTCCCAACGGTCGCCAGACAGCCAGAATTCGACAAAAGAGCTTATGACCTTTATGGTAACAGGAAATTCTACTGGGAAGAGAAAGATGAGTATGGAGTCTACAGAGATGATTGAAAATTTGCCAGAGATCTAGATGGACACACCATTCCTGTTCACACCAAGGATATCAGAAGACTTCTGGAAAGAACTTCAAGAGATGAACCAGCCTACATATGTCTTCCTGAACATGCTAGCTCATTCACACAGACGAAGTTGGTACCAGAGATCTACACCAAGGACGAGATCAATGAGATGTTCTATGGAGTCTGTGGTGAACATGAGAAGAACAAGGAAGCCTTCCAGATGAAGCTTGATGGTGTCTAATATCCATTGAATGATAGTATAAGTTGGCTAACCACTTGCATGGAGGAGATGAAGCAAGACATAGCCAGAATTCAGAACGCGACCGACGTTGCTCGACCTCCATCGATCGACAAGAAGATAACCCCAATCGATCGACAGCAGACAATCACCATCGATCGACATAAACCATCATGCATCGATCGACAACCGCTTGGCCGCATCAATAGACACCAATCCGCCATGCCCACACACAATGAAGTCTCAACCAGATTTCCACACCAGAGAAGAGGTAGATCAGTTGGTAGAAGGGATCTATAGAGCTCTGGAAACTACAGAGGATAGGCTTGATGGGAGATATGATGACATATATTTCCCAATGGATCTTACTATCAGTGCATTGACCTCCAAGGTCGAAGCTATACAAGGGGAGTTGGTGGAGATTCAGAGTTACATTGTGCGTCGACCAGAAGTATCGATATCGATCGACATACGCAAAAACAAATCGATCGACACCAACCATTTAACATCGATCGACAGTGATACAAACCGAGGCCGGCTAGTACCAAAGACGACATCTGAGATGTCCAACACACCTTACCATGGAAAAGAGATCTCAGCTGACACTTACGCCGCACTTACTAGACATCAATTCAACCTTGAGAGTCTTGGTGATAGATTGTAGAGGATTGAAAACACAACTGCAGCAATGAAGGATAAATGGCGCAGAGGGGATGAGGCAATGAGAGACTTCACTGGTACATGGTTCAACAAGCGCAAAGAAGAGATGAATACTTTTTTCCAGCAAGTCCCAGTTCTCAACACTACTAGCCAAAACACCTCCAAAGTCAAGCTAAATGACTATAACAAAGCGCTGAGTGGGAGACAACCCACTATTAGGTAATATTTATTAAGTTTTTATTAATTTACTATTTATGTTGGCTTTTAATTATTGCAGGTCATAAAAATAAGGGAAGTTTACTAAAATGACACAAATTTATTGTGTTATTACTAGAATGACTCATATTTTTTGAAAATTATTAGAATATTTTTCTGGTTGAAATTGCCCTTGCTCATAGTTATAACAAAAATAAAATTACCAAAGTACCCTTAGCATTTGTCGGCGTCAGATTTATTTTTTAAAAAATAAATCTATCGAGTAATAAGTCTGTTTATAAAATCTATTTAGAAAAAAAATCTACCGTTAAAGTGGTGTCAGATTTTCATAGAAACGTCAAATTTGTTTCCACGGCAGAGTTAATTGTCCGATTTGAACATAAAACAGATTTTTTATAATATGTCTGGTGAATAAGGTAGCAGATTTGTTATAAATGGTAAATTTTTGTGGTCAACTTATTTTCTTATGAACCGATTTATTTTCTTATGTTCTACTTGTTTTCTTATGGCAGAGTTATATAACCGACTTAAAATAGTTGGTAGACTTTTTTTTATGTGGTCGCAGACTTTTTAATTTATGTTGTTGCAGATTTGTTGACGGAAATATGAGTTTAAGTAAACCACACTTAGTTTAATGTTCAATTTCGACCCGGTTTATATTATTTTCGAATATGGTTTATTTTTAGGTTAATTACAATCACAATTAGATAAATTTTTGGTAATTGTCGTCATCTCTTTCATCCATCTTTTCTTCCTTATCAAGTTGTCCCTTTTCATGGTGGTTTAATCACTTGTTTGCAATCTTTCTTACTTGGAGAAATATGGATCACATTATTTTCGTCTGTGGAAAGTGAAAATTTGAAAGAAAGAAATGGTTATTTGAAGTGGATAATGATCAAGATAGTAAATTACTTGCGGCCGAAGAAACTAGATATGAGGATTTTCTAAAATTCATATATGAGGATTTTGTAAAAATCATATATGAGAATTATGGAATTGATTTCTCAGAACACGAGTTGGAGCTTACGGTTTCTGTAAGCCTAGCTTGTTTTTTATTTTTCTTTCCTATGAAGATAACAGCTTTAAGAAGACTCTTACAGTTATCTATAATCTATCGAATGCCAAATCTTGACTTTGGTACATACATAAATGATTCTTTTTTGAAAACTTTCAACTATCATGAGTTTAGAGTTTCGAAGGATGAAGTAGCTGACGAGTTTGGGTATGAACATTAAGGAAACAAAACACAAACCTTTCTTGGTAACACAAATGTTTTGCAACAAAGAATCAAGGAACAAAAACAGTGCCATGTTCCTTAATGGTATCAATACAATCCCTAGCTTCCCTTCAATTCTTTTACCCTATCTTGGCTTATAAGACACAGCATACACGTCTGCTTCCATTGAACGCTCAGCTATGAGCCTACGGTATATTAGTCCTTATATTTCTTGCATTTGTGGTGCCAACTGAAATGACTTTTCTTGTTGGCATATGCATCACTTTGGCATGAATGAACTTCCTGTAGAAGAAGACATTGAGCAGGAAAGGTCTCATGTGCGTGTCTGTTCTTTGCTTCCATGACTCCCTGTTGGGTCTTTTCGCTGCTTCACCGCGTGATCTTCGAGTCCACGCAGCTTGTACAATAAGACTCCTAAACAATCCATCAAAAATGTATCTTTAAGTTACCCAAGAGATAAAGAAACAAGCTTTGAAGAGAATAACTCTCAAGCATCAATGGCAGATGCATATAAGTGTTTATGACAATAGAATGTGAGACAGAGGCACAAACCAAGAAAGGCCACATTTTTATTCACATCAAGGGCGACATGCAAACAAGAACTGAGTGGTTGTGTACAGAACACAGTGGTTGTGTACAGATAAGGCAATAAGCTCAACATACAAACAAGAACACACACTAAGCTACGAAAACAAGAACGGAAGAACAATTACAGACAACAAGTAAACGTGACTGCTTTACCTTAATGAACAAGAAGCTCAATATACAGACAAAAACACACTCTAAGCTACAAAAACAGAAAAGCACCGGTGGTTGTGTACAGACATAAGGGTTTACCTTGTTGACAATAGGAGATAAGATAATGAAGGAATGAGTTGGCCGAGTCAGACTTGTGTCGAAGGGGACGAATGAGCAAGTTAATGAGACCAAGCAAGACATCTTCATCGAGTAGATGGAGAATGAGTTAGACAGTAATTGATCGGATAAGGCTCCCTCGGAGACTCTCGATTCACCCACGTCACGTGTTAAGTTATTGTTTCTGCAAAAGTACAAAATTCAATTCCATTTTTTTTTTCTCTTTTTTCACACAAAATTCAATTCCAATATTTGCACCAAAACACTATACGATGATCATTAGCTAAGCTCTCTATTAAGAAAAAATAGGAACCTTTGTTAACGTCAAATCAATAAAACCCAAATTTGAAAGGCTTTTGTTTTTCAGGAGATAATTAACCAGATGACAAAATTAATTGGATTACCAAAGATTCATGACTTACAGATTCAAAGGTTATCTTGTAAAGAGATTTAGAGATCTCCAATGATGATTGTGTGGTTTACGAATCGCTACAGAAGTAGTTGGAGAAGGTGAGGGAGGTGATCACAGACCTGAGGTAGAGATGACGGAGAAAGTGCAGGCAGAGGTGGACGTGACGAAGAGGACGACAATATAGGGTTATCTAGGTGAATCAGAATATGATTGAGATGAAGCATATGTTTTCTCCCATATTGAGAAAAAGAGAATTTCTATTAAAAAAAATATATTAGACAGGGTGTTTTGTGTACATTTGCTTGATTGATGTATTGTTCTAGTAATTACAAAATTATAAGAGTTAGTCTAGTAATAACATGAATGATTAGAATCATTACAAGTCATTTCTCTAAAAATAAAATAAAAAACAAAAAGAAGATCCGATTAGACGATTGCCATCTGTATCGACCGACGCGAACAAGTCGACATCGATCGACATTGTCTTACCTGCGTCGACCGACATCAACATCCTTACATTGGTCGACATCTATTCCGGTCTGGTATATCGTTCCTACTTGTTACATTGAGTCCTTATGATTTATTTTTAACCATAACTCCGACCGAATTTACACTGGGGACAGTGTAGTTTAAGTCTGGGGGGAGGTTTACTGATATTTATTTACTTATTAGTCTTATTAAAAATGTTTTCAAATTAAGTTATTATTGAGTCAAGAAGGGGATTATGAACTTATAGATTTTTGCTAGATATCTAACCACTCTTTAGCACCATTCTAGACTTACTGATTGCAGATAGTACTAAAGATAGTAAAGTGGATCAACCTGTCAACTATCCACTCTTGCTAAGATTGTTTTGAAGGAACCAAAGCTGACCTCCAACACTAAACGTGACACAACTGCTTGTCTTGGGGCTTGGTATACATGAGATCGGATTCTTCAAACAAGTCTGGAAGGTAAAGCATTGTGTATATAGATTTATCACCTTTTCTCTCTCTATTTTCGAAATATAGATTATAAAAAAAAAATGTTATTATATTAAAGATTTATTAGGAAGGAATTCGAACAGGACTTGGTGACTGCAACCATTAAGGCTTGCTTCATAAGAATTTCATAGGTAAAGGATAAGAACAGGACTTGGTGGCTACAACCATTAAGGCTTACTTCACAAATAATTCTAGGATATAGGTCAAAAAGAAGTGAACAAGACTTGGTGGCAACCACCACTAAGGCTTGATTCATGGAAGCATGTCCAATCTTGGTTAATGATCTTGCATATAAGCAGACTTTGACCAAGAGAGAAAATTAGTAGAGAGAGAGGATAGGAACTAATGTTTACCTGCATGTCGAGATATTTGTTTGAAAATCCTAGAATCCTGTGATCGATACTCCCAAGGTAAAACCTTCACTTTTATTTTATGCTAAGAAATGAGGTTGGTAGAGGGGAATAACAGACAAGATTTGCTAAGTTGTTGCCTAGAGGAATTTGGTTGCTAAGCTAGGATATGGTATAATGTGCTTTTGTGATTAGGACTTCTTAGATGTGGATTGCAATATTGTAGAGGTGATGATTCTAAGTTTTAAATCATGTGAGTCCCTGCTGTTTTTAAAACCTCTTTCAGAGAGACTGCTTGTTTATTTTGCTTGAGGACAAGCAAAAGAGTAAGTCTGTGGAAGTTAATAGACTTGGTATCATGACTCCATTATTCTACTTCAATGGAATGATCACACATTGATGGAAGCGAGGGGTATGAAAATTTCATGTGACCCCATTATAAGCCTACATCTTTGTCAGATATAAAAATAAAAGAGAAAGGAAAAAAGAGATGAAAATCGACCAAAAGGGGAAAAATAGAGAGGAAAGAAAAATATTGGGGAGCTAGAATCGATTGATACACAATACATGGTTGTGGGAACCGAAATTCGCACTGTCGATTTACGTCTAAATTAGGAAACTAGGAAAACCCTAATTTCCCAGAGGTCCCGCATCTCTGCGAGAGCCAACGACAAGTAACCAAATATATGCGGAAATCATGAAAAGATAACAAACGAGTTTAGAGAAAACAGTAGATCTTATTTTGAGTCCGCGTGAGAGCGTTGCGATCATTACAAGAGATCATAAAAGCTTTGGCCGCAAAGGCTGTCAGCGAGTTACCTAGTTCTAGCGGCCTAAAAGCTCAAACCTAGTTGACTCGCAGCTCGATAACAAAAGACGAAGAAAATACAGAAAATGTTTTTGATTGATTTCGGACTGAACCTTATGAAAGGCTGCATACGTACCCTTTTCACCTTTCGAGGATCAAGCCGAGCGTAGTTCAAGAGTGAACCAAGAGATCGAACTGCTTGTGCACGTTCGTCTGGTAATCGGGTGCCACTCATGGAAACAGAGCATGTCGAGAATAATGCCTCAGAGTTTTTAAGTGTGGAGAGTTCTGAGTCTAAAAAGTTGTCCCTCATGCCTCTTGCCTAGGACTCCTTATATAATCGCTCCTAGGTCGGTTTACGCTTTTCCCCTTCTGCCCTTAAGGCGTCATAGACTAAAAATGGAGATATTCCATTTTTCCCGATCTTCGTAATTATATTCAAAATTTTGTATTTATCTGTGGAAACTTGACATTTATCTTTCCTTGCGAACCAAGCGTAAACCATCCCACGGTTTACGGGCTGCTGGTTAAGAAATCGTAAGGTGGGCTTCGAGTCATGCCTTAGGTCTCTTTGGGCCGTCTTTCGACTTGAAGCGTTTATTACGACTTCTTTCGATAAAAACGAAATTTCTGCGGTTTTTATCGTAAAGTTTGATTGATGACTTCGAATGGCGGAAAACATGAAATGGGTTCGCTACGGTCTTCGGGAGACAGCATCGAAAGGTAGGCGAGAATGCATGGACTCGTGTCGTATCGACGTTTCGGAAGAGCTCGGTCGCTACGTAGAAACCAAACGGAACGCACGCTCGTTCGCTACGTAGCGACCGAGCGAGACGGACGCTCGGTCGCTACGTAGCGACCGAACGGGACGGATGCTCGGTCGCTACGTAGCGACCGAGCGACCTTTTTCGGGCTTTTCTCCGATGTCTCGTGTTTCTTCCGCAGGGCTCTTCGTAAGAGTAAATCTTTTCTGAAGATTTATTTTTCGCAAAAACGTCCATGCCGATTTTTACGGACTTTCAGACATTGATTCCGTCGTGACCGATTTTGACCCCAACAATGGTGTCGATCGACAGCGAAGCGCGCAGGAAGCCCATTTGGTCACAGCCAAGATTTCACTATTTTACACGTAGCCACCGAGCGGGACGTGTGCTCGGTCGCTACGTGGCAACCGAGCTTGGCTCGAGCTCGGTCGCTACGTAGCGACCGTACGACCTTTTTCGGGCTTTTCTCCGATGTCTCATGTTTCTTCCGCAGGGCTCTTCGTAAGAATAAATCTTTTCCGAAGATTTATTTTTCGTAAAAACGTCCATGCCGATTTTTACGGACTTTCAGACATTGATTCCGTCGTGACTGATTTTGACCCCAACAATGGTGTCGATCAACAGCGAAGCGCGCAGGAAGTCCATTTGGTCACAGCCAAGATTTCACTATTTTACACGTAGCCACCGAGCGGGACGTGTGCTCGGTCGCTACGTGG